>NC_028646.1:82380841-82434971 GCF_001406875.1 Solanum pennellii
AATTTTTTTTTATAAATCGCTGCCCTGGCAGCGATTTGTAAGAAGAAAAAAACTTTTTGGCAAAATCGCTGCTGGGGCAGCGATTTTACTTTTTCAGTTGAAGTAAATCGCTGCCGGCGGAGCGATTTTACCGTTTTGGTTTATATAAAATTTTATATACCCTTTTGGAATTTTTGTTAATATTTTCTACCGTTTGAGTTTCGGACTCCCCTTTTCTCTATGGATGTTATTGGAAGGTGCAAGAAGATGGATTTTATTTTGGACGTCGTCAAGATGGTAGATTTTATAAGGAACACTCATGGTAATTAACAAAATGTTGCATCTACATTAATCTCAAATTTGGATAATTATATAGATTAATTTCATATTTTTTTCCAAGACATGTTTGTTTATGTTTTGCCATAGACTAGGATAAAATCAAAATCTTTCAACTCAATATTTTAAATCTAAATTTGTGGCTTATTTAGCATTATATAAGTGGAATGGATGAAATCCTTATTTCCCCTCACACTACACCTCGATCTACAAGAGGATTTGACAAACACTTTGTCTTGCATGATCAAGTCAATGGGTTTAATACTTGAAAGTTATCTTCAATTAAAAGAAGATATAATAAAGTATAGAACTTGTAAAATCATGCTAGTTATTTTTAATTGTTCTATGAGTATGATTAATTATGTCATCTCTAAAAATAATGAGCTTAGATATTATCTAAATTATTCGCATTTTGGCACCTAATCTTGTCTGGTCACCTCAACTATTTAAATGATTATATTATGTTATAGGATTGATATTTCCCTTATTATTTTCATTTTACATAAAATTGTTTCCTTTTGGAATGCATACACATATACATAATATTAATCTTTCTTTAGAATCAATTCCAAAGACAAAAATCTCACTTATAAGCTAACAAAATGTAAGGAACTTAGCAAGATTCGCCTTTCTTCTCATCATAACCAAAGAAAAATAAACCAAGTCGAGGTCAATCTTAGGGGTGGTAATTGGATGGGTTGTGTCAAAATTTGGGTGGATTATAGTGGCTTAAGATAATAATTGAGTCAAGATCACCTAATTCAACACAAATTTGGCGGGTTAGGTAATGGGTTGTATAATTGGCCAAGACTCGATTCAATTTAAATTTTACTAAGCTTAATTATTTTTTTCTTTATTTTGACTATGTATAATATGAAATTAAAAAAAATAGTCTTTTAAAAGTATTTTGACGAGATTTTGCCATGAGCTAATTTAGGTTACGTATCAACCCAATTTTTAATGGATTGAAATGAGTTGAGTTGAAATTAGTAGAGATAATAAATGACCCGCCTAAACTTGAACAAATTGGACTGATTGAGTTTAATTTTGCCAGAACTTCTCAATAGTGCAAGGTTAAGTGCAAAAATTAATGATAAAGAGAAAGGTTGTAGCTCTTAAAATTACTCATGCTTTATATTGGTTCTTTCTTGTCTTGAATCCATGTATATTTAATTTGTGTTATTTCTTCTACATCAAAATAAGCGTTATTTTAGCTTACTATCGTCATTTAAAAAAAATTGAAGGTATAGTTTACATACTAATAAGCATATCTCTATTGATGAGATATTTTTTAGAATTGAACATTTTATTAGTAAGAAGCAATAGATATTTAAAGTAATAATTGAAAAGATGTAAAAAAATTTATTTTGAATTTTTGAAATAACACTTATTTTAAAACAGAACGAATATGTAAGACTAGTTCACTCTCACTATTTCCCCATTGGGTGGTTCCTTATAGCCACGCATTGACATAAGTGTCTTTATTGATCACTGGATTGTCTAGTCTACATTATATGATTCAAACAGATAGTGTCAAGTAAAAACATGTTATGTGCATATTAATTGAGTTGCCCCCCCAAGGATGCACTACTGGTTTGAAAAAAATCACCATGATATAACCAATATTATTAGGTGGTCACCTTGTCGGGATTAGGGGGGAAATTTGGACACCTAACTTTTGTGTTACTATTTCATTTTTGATTAGACATATTTTGTTGATTTCTTAACATCTATGTTTCTGTTTTCTTTTTTTGTTCAAATTGATAGTGTGCTACTGCTAAGTGTTAAGTCAACAATGAAAGGTGATAATTGAACATAGAGAAAAGTTCAAAATATTGTCGTATGGTGTGAGATAATAAGTATTATAATTTGATGAATAAAATATAGAATTATTTTTGTTCAAGTTGCTGATTCTCAATTTGTTTGTTGTATAAAGCTTTTGCATGTTTCCACTATTTTGCTAGACATAGATGACGGTGAATTCAGAATTTAAAATTTATAATTTTTATTTATTTTAAATTTAAAAATAAAAAGAGACGGAAAGGTAACAAAGCTAAAGAAGTTTTATTTTTGTATATTGGATCAACAATACTCTCTATTAATGAAATCTCAAATTAAATCATATTTCTTATCGATTAATTATCAAAATTTTTAATATAAATATAAAATTTACACAAAAGTTACTAAGTTCCAGAAAACTATCCAATTGAAGATGATGATGATGTGAATATATTCTATGCTTTTAACCTAACTCAAGCCGAATTACCCAAAATCCACCCTAATATATATACTAATTCACTTATCTTGGTTTTCTCCAACTCTTCCTTAACTAACTCCCCAAATCTTCCGATTCGTTATATTAACAGAGAAGTATTAAAAATATTCATAAATTTCGTGTGAATTATTCGTTTCATTATATAGAACTATTGATAACCTTAAAAATAACATTTCACTTGACTAAGTTAACTTAAATACACTCCGATCTTGCAACATGAATGAAATATGTACACCCCTTATAAATTCTCACCAAGTTTAGGGGTGTTTTCAACACTTCTCTTGGCTTTTTATCAAAAGTCTCATGCTCCTACAAAAAATTGAAACCACTTGCTATGTCATGTTGCACTATGAGGGTGTATCTAAGTTTAGTTAATTAATTAAAGGAGTGTTTTTAAGAAACGAATGATTTGCATTAAGTTTAAGGATGTTAAACTGGCTTATTAAAATGTCTCAATTTTAGGTCACTATTAAAATTGTCTATTTTAAAAATATAAATGTAGCTGTTGAAATATTTAGAAGTCACTGATTTCTTACTTTACAACCTTTTTATTATTGGCAAGTAGTGACTAGTTGAGGCCTAAAATTGTAAATCACGTTTTTAGAAAGTATCAAACCGGTATATATATATATATATATGTATATATATATAGGTTGCTTCGCCCTGAACTTAATTATTACCTCATAGTCAAGGTCATAATGCGAACTATTTTGATCCTAAGTAAATTTTGGACTGATTAAATCATGATCCACTTATTTATTTGATCCCTTTGCCACCTCTAAACGATTGATAGCAATTGGTAGATAGATGGAATATAAATTGCAGCCGTTCTATGTTATACCTGCCAATGAAGAAGTGTTGAAATTTGGGGTTAGGAGATGGAAACTCGAGAGAGGAAATTATAAGGTGGAAAATTAAATTCTTATCAGTAAAGTTAAAATTAATAGTCAAATCAATTAAACTTCAACTAAGTATATGTATTATTGTATTGAATTTAACGAAATAAGTTGTCTAGCCTCTTCTTTTTCTTTTTCCAAGTAAACTTTTACCTTAGTCCCAAGACAATTATATTTCACCATAGAATTCTTACTGATTATATTATTTGCTTGAATTCATTTTATTTCAACATTTTACAAAGTAAAAATGAAAAGTACTAGTGTATCTATATTTCCAATTATCAATATGAATTCTAGTAGACTAACAAGACTCCATGAAACTATTAGACCTAAATAAAACTATTAAGATAATTAAACAATTTTTAATTAATTCGTATCATCTGTATAAATATATTTTTCATCGTGCTTTATTTTATTTTTTTGCTAAATGTAGATTGATATTTGATAACAAGATATTATAGTCTTTCTGAGACAACTTCCTTCAAAAGTAATTTTATACCTATGATCCCCTTTCAAGATCTTCATTTATTATGGTTGAAAATTTGTTAGTTTCACACATTAAAAGTATAACATAATCAAGATAATTGGTCCATAATCCAACCACTCAACACCTTCTTGCTTTGTTTTTGTTTTTTTTTTCCTTTCGGTGTTCGGGCCGTATTTTTAGTGTTTGAAGATTGTATTATATCAGAATTTATTCATTTTGAGTGACATTTTCAATATGATTTTTTTATATATATTTGAATTTTCGGTGTTTGAAAATTGTATTAAATTCTTACTATATCAGAATTACGCATTGTAAATTTCATTTAGAGTGACGCTTTGAATATAATTTTTTCCATATCCAAGCTCGAGCACGAAAATCCCGAATTATAATAGTCTTAATTATTGAGTTAATGTAAGTATCTCGGAAACTAAGAAAATAATAAACAAATAAATGACAACCGTTTAAAATCGCGTCCATCATTTCTAGCCGTTGATCAATTTGCATTGACTTTGTCTTGTATTAAATCTTAGGATGGGATGAAGTTGTATTTATAAATAATAATAAAGCCCTTTGTTGTATTTAATTCTCATTCTAACAAGAAAATACTGAGAGTGTTGGATCTTGAAAATTTGTGTTCTTGAGAAAATCAAAGATGGAAGAACAGAGTAGCAGTAGTAACAGAGTCCAGAAATGGTCCCTCCATGGGAAAACAGCTCTAGTTACTGGTGGAACCAGAGGTATTGGGTAAGTTTAAATAGTCTGAGGTTCAAAAAAATTACAACTCCTCTTGTTATTGGTTGAACCAAAAGTTGAGAGGTCAAAAATTACGTGTCTACAACTGACTGAGGGATGATTTTTGTTAGGAGTGCAATAGTGGAGGAATTGGCAGGATTTGGAGCAAGTGTTCATACATGTTCAAGAAATAAGAAAGAGCTTGATGACAAGATTCAAGAATGGGAAGCAAAAGGATTTAAGGTGACTGGCTCTGTTTGTGATTTATTTTTTAAAGAACAGAGAGAACACCTTATTCACACGGTTTCCTCTGTTTTTGAGGGCAAGCTCAATATACTGGTAACTCTTCTAACTAAATACTTCTTTCTTTTGTTCTCATCGTTTAATGTTTAGTATTCGTATTTTAAATTCGAAAAAGTTAGGATCCATTTGAGAGTTTAATTAAGAATTTTCTTATACCCAAAGTTTGAAATTGATACTTTTAATTTAACAAGGAGCAACATATTTACTATATCATATCTTTAGATGATTTTTAATTAAATATTATTTTTCTTTAGAAGAAGGAAAAAAGAATTAATGAATTGAGTTCTAGAGCCAAACTTTTTAGTAATGTTCGATTTATGTTTGTAATATTATTATAAAAGAAGTCATTCTTTTTGTTTGTTGGTATTAAACCATAACCACCGGCCAGATTAAATTGGATTATATTGGGTAGGGCTATTAAAAATTTCTTCTATTTTCAGAGTTTCAAATTGAAATTTCTAATTTGTGAGTGAAAAGATCATATCGATACGTTCTAATATTCTATACATATTTTGATAAATCTTTTTTCTTTATTTTTGTTCAAGAAAAGCAAGTTATTATATTAAGTACAAATTAAAAAGTTTTACTAGAACATAAAGCCTAAAGGATCTGATCTTGTTGGCTCAATATCATCATAATCTTAGCAGAAAGTAAATAAAGCATGAAAATAATGGTCGCTCCAAAATACAAACATCTTTCGTCATGTCCTATGTTGTGTTGTTCGAATTCTATAGAAATATCAACAAATATATCGAATCCTTCATTTTTAAAGAATTTAACATAATTACAATAATATTTTTGAAAATTCGATCAACTTCAATCATGCGAAGCGTTTGTTTACATTGTTAGTTATCGTGTTTGTCTCCCGACAAATATGATAAATATTATACATGATTATTTAAAAACTTAGAATTTGGTTAAAATGAGGACGGAGCACTTGAAGTACATAAAAGTTAATTAAAAGCCGCATCTTTTATAAATCTTTATTACTTTGAGAATTAAAAGCATGTATATTAAATAATATATGTAAAGAAGTACTTTTAATGTTTTTAATTCTTTAAATAGTAAAATCATATGTAGAATTAATTAAATAAATGTATAAAAAGGAAGGACGTCAGAACTAGTATGCTGAATTTTGCAGACATATATACGTAAAACAAGGTGGTTAATTAGAGACAAAGTGAAATAAGAATAGGACTATGGATGGCATAAAGCCAAATTTAGGTGACAAATTTCCAACAACATAATAAATGATAAAGACAAAAATGTTATAATATAATTCTCAACGTCACTTTCTTGTATTTATAGCTAATTCCCATCTCTTGTAACTACTTACTGACATATAGGGTCATCCCAATTCTTATAATCCAAAACATATCTGATATCCACGTTAACTAAATTTGAATTTGTCTCAATTCATATGGTATTTTTTTAAAAAAAAAAATTCAAGGCAACATATTTTTTTTTATTGTAGGTGAATAATGCAGCAATAAGTATGATAAAAAGAACAGCAGATATAAGTGTGGAAGATTATTCAAAAATTATGGGAACCAATGTAGATTCACCTTTCCACATCACTCAAATTGCTTATCCTCTTTTGAAAGCATGTGGAAATACTGCTAGCATTGTTTTCATTTCCTCCCTTGCTGGTTCTCTAGCACTCCCTGCTCTTTCCGTCTACGGAGCCTCTAAAGGTAAAATTATATTCATTAATATCATTTTGACGAATAAATAGTTTTTAATTTCAATTTTATGAATTTTGAATAGGTGCAATCAACCAACTTACCAAGTTTTTGGCATGCGAATGGGCTAATGATGGAATTCGCGTTAATACAGTCTCTCCATTCGCTGTCAAAACTAGTATTTTAAAAGCGGTAATGTCCCAATTAACATTTAAAGTCGTTATTTTAAAAATTCAAAAAAATTTAAATTCTGACTCTGATGACATGACAGGAGGATATTGACCCGTCATTGGTAGGGAATTATTCAGAATTGATGTGTAGAACACCATTGAAACCAATAGCAGAACCTGATGAGATATCTCCATTGGTTGCATTTCTTTGTCTCCCTGCTGCTTCACATATTACTGGTCAGATCATTCTTGTTGATGGTGGATTTTCAGCTGGTAGTTTCAAGTTTCAGTCTTAATTAATTAAATATCAGAAAAGAAAAAGAAAAATACTATATGGGATGGCAAATTGTTTTTTCATATGAACAATATTGTTCTTGTAAGCTAAGGGTGAATCTATCTTTTCGCGATATTATTACTCATGTTTGACCATAAAAATTATCCACTTTTTATTTCCTGAAATAATGTTTCACTTTATTTTTTTTTAAAAATAGTGTTTGGCACGTTAAACATTACCTTGAGGTTACATGTTATACTCAAATATAGGCATTATTTTGAGTAACTAATGGTCAAAAACATATTTAAACCATCAATTTTAGCGAATTTCATACCTTAAATATTACTCTCTTTTTAATAAAACACACACGGATGTTGAGTTGGTCAAATATTTGCTCCCAATTAACAATAAGTGTGTGCAAACCAACTCTACATCGAGGTGTGTTTTGATATAAAGAGACTGATAATTAAGGTTTAAAACTTGTAAATTGGTGATGAATTAGGTAGTTACGTAAATAGAACAATGGATTGTTAAAGATATGAAACTCGACCGCAAAAACGTAATAGTTTAAATGTATTTTTTTACTATTAAATCTTCCAAATATTCTTTGTGAAAAATATTATCAAACTACAATTTCAATTTCAAAAATTCTAAATGAGTTGAAAAATATTTGAAATCTAAGCTCAACCACCTACTTAGTTTTGCTAATTATTTTACGAAATTCTTAAGTTCAAATAGAACAGTATTTAGTTGAGTAATGGTCTAATTAATACTTATCTAAGTGACAGTTGTGTCATTTTCTCCTAAATAATCAATGAATAATTAGGACTATGATTACGTAGAAGATAATCAAGAATTACTATCAATTTTCACTTTTTGTTTTTGTCAATTTCGTTGTTGGATATGACGTGAATAGTGGTCTTGAACATGCTTGAGATATTGATGTGACTCTCAGTCAATTTTTCGTCTATCAACTAATTCATGTTCAAACGCCTATTTAATATTTAATGTAAATTGAACTATCGATTTATAAAGCAACTAAATTAAAAACATTTCAAAACTATATATGAATTATGTAATCGCAGTTACTACAAAATTTTAGAAAAGAATTATTTCTTTAAAAAGTTTTTGCAAACAACTCAAGGGAATGTAATGTTTTTCTTTTCCCTCGGAGAGAAAAGATATTGAGGTTGAAGTTTAAGGAACAAAGATATTCGAGTATTGTTTAGTTTTTCTTATTAATATTATTATCATTACTTTTCTACTATTTTATTTTTTTATTCTTTTTATTTTATCTGTTGTTTACTTTGCTTCGGTTGATGCATTATTTATCGATCATTGTCATTGTTCTTTTCTTGTTTGTTTTTAGTAAGATTTCTTCATTACTGTATTTTCTTTTCGTAATTATTATTTATATGTTTTACTTGAGCCTCGAGGGTCTAGCATTGGAAATAGCCTTTTTACCTTCCAAAGATAAAAATAAGATTGTGTACTCTCTCCAATCTTCTATATTGCACTTACGATTCTACATTATTATTATATAAAATGTTGTAACATAAACAAATACAAATACTAACGATGCTTTATATAATGAAGTAATATTAATAAATACAAACCATATTAAAGCAAAAGCACCATGATCCTTTTCTTGGAGGGGTTAAATTGCGTAGCACAAAGCCACAAATTGGAATGTGGAGTGTTTGGTTGGCCTTTACTCAAACCCAAGAAATGAAAAAAAAAATATTAAACTAGTCATAATTGTTAAGCAAAAAACTTGTGGACAAATATAACCCATCATCTGCTCACCAAGAAAGTGAAACAATGTACAATAGACAAAATCCATCTTCCATTGCCAAAATAGTCAAACTCTATGACGTTGTCGGCCGGCACGGCGTCAATAATTAGGAACTACGCGCTCGATAAAATTCAATAATTTTGCTCTAATTTATGTAGTAGTATATAATTAATCCATCAAAAATTTAGTATATTCTTAAATTTTTTATAAACTTAAAATTTTAAACTTTATCTTTATGAGCAATAAAACAACCTACCAAAAGCTATAACAAGGTGTTATATATATGAGGATCGGATCTTTTCCCGCTTAGTGATACTAAAGTATTCTTAATTAGTAGGTGGTTTACTCTTTTAATACCTATTTAACGTGAATTCATATTAATCATGGAAGCAAAAGTTTGGAATACATGCTTCCTTAAGCGAAAAAGAAAGTGAAACACAACTAAAATAATATGAATAAATGATGAAAATATTCTATAGCTAGACTTTAGAATCCATTGTTAATCATATTTACTGATAAATAATTATAAAAAAAATATTATATTAGTTATTACGAGTAATTTAGGGAAAAAGTTCATAACACGTGCAAAATTTTAAAGGGAAAAGGAACCAACAAACCTAGGTAAAGTGTATGGATTTTGGGGGAAAGTAGAAATATTTGAGCATATGAAGGAGTCCATGCCCTAATATGTAGAGACAAAACACTTCAATCTTTTTATATATATATAATATATGGTGCATGCTTAAATTCAATTTTTTACTAATAAATAAAAAATATATTACTCCCTCGTAATACTATTTGATTTGTTATAGAGTTTAAGAATGAAAAAAAAAAAGAAATTTGAAACTTATAATGTTCCAAGATAAGTTATATATACATCTAGATTAAAATTGATATTTTAAAATCAAATTGTTACTAAAAATAGAAATATAATATTCTTATTATGACGGACTAAAATGTCAAATTTATCGCATAAATTGGGACATATGAATAGTCCGCATATAAAATGTTAGGTTCCTAATTTTGGGATAATTAGCACCCCCTTCTTTCATTTTTGCCTATCCTAATTGAAAATCAAGACCTAACATTATGATAATTTATCTTTTTATTAATTACTTTTAAAAGGGTATGGCAAGTCAAATACAACTAAAATGACAGAGAAGGTAAGAATTAATGTTACGAGCGTTCTGGAAGGGTTTTTTAAATTTATGAATGCAAGTTGGATTTTTTTGTTTAATTTTTGCAAGTTTGATTTAAAGGCTGCATGAATGGATAATTAATTAACCGGAGAATTCAACTAAATAAAAATAATGTTTGTTAGTCAATATATTGAACTTTTAATTTAAATGATTCAAAATAATACTCAATACCAAACCCATACTTAAGTTATTAGTAATTAATCATAATGGATCAACTTTTAATTCGAAGCATAACTTTCACGTGTTTCAAGTTAAAAAAGAAATTATTAATCTCCTAAAATTGGAATATACCTTTAATTAATTAATATATAAACATATATATATAATTTATTTGTAGGCTCGTGGTACGACAAAAGTTTAGCTCCTCAAACTAAATTTCATATTTCAAGAGATATTAGAGATCGCTTCTTTGCGTTAGCTAATGCGGATATAAGGAGAGATAAATTTTCGGCTATGATCAATGTCCCACTAGCTAAACAGGCGTAAAAAAAGTTACTTAAAAAAAAGAAGTAATATTCACCTTAAATAGAACTCGACGAATTGCGTTTTGCCAGATGTAGATCGAGAAAATATTGAAAATGAGGCATTAGACACGACAAATACACTTGCAACCTAATTATAACGAGGATATGAATCTAAATAGGATGATTTTAAAGTCAATGATTAGAATAAAAGGTCAGTAAGTGATTCATCCTTATCTAATTTTTTTTATCAATATTATCTTATTACTCTTCCATAATCTTATTTTTCGATTCTAATGTCTCCTTTGCTCAGTTATCATATTGTTGTTGTTGCTATTATTCTATTCTTAATTACGTTTTTTTAGTACTTTCCATTTGTTTTGAATATATTCTTGATTTTATGTATGTTTTACTTGAACTGAGGATCTATCATAAATAACTTCATCTCTATCTTCAAGTACGTAGAGTAAGGTTGCATATATATGATCAATACATTTTTCAGTTCTAACTTATGAGATTACACTAAAAGAGTGTTTCGATTGACTTAAAAGTTGGTCACACCTATTTTTAAATCAGTTTTTGACTTTTGAAAATGTTTGACAAATATAAAAATAACTTGAAATAAGTAAAAAAATACGACTTAAAATAAGTCGGGAAGTGTTTGACAAGGTTAAAAATAACTTAAAATGAGTTTAAAATGACTTAAAATAAGTCAAAAATCAAAAGTAGGTCTCCCCCTACTTTTTATATTTTGACTTAAAAGTCATTTAAATTCGACTTTTTATTTTTAACTTAAAAACTTCTTTTTTTAGCCAATTCAAATGAACTCTAAGTATGTTGTAGTAAAACTTAATGAAGGCTAATTAAGAATAAGATCTATTAAATAATATTTTAAAATAAACTGATAATAGTGTGTATATATATATATATATATTCTATCGCATACTCGGAACAAAACAATGACACATAGCTCATCATAGACTTAGCCTATTTAATTTAATATGTCACAATTTATTTATATTTCCTATTGCTAACACGTCCAAACACTAACTCAACTGTTCCAATTGTCACCCTTAATTTAAAAATCATCTCATAATTACAATAATTTCTTGATTGAATATTGTTTCCTTGACAAAAGACAAGTATCATAAATAAGTATACCAATTGTTATTCCTAGTCGTCCATGAGCTGGTCTCACTATATATATATATATATATATAGAACCACCAAATAATGTATATAATGAGATGGATAAACTTTTTTAATTTTTAATTAGAAATATTGTATAAGATTGTTGAAAATAAAATAAAATATTTTGACAGGAAGTATTAATTCTTCCTCTAATAAGCCTGATACGAAATAAGTGCGACTAATCAGAATTTTAAAATATCAAATATCAAATAAAAAAATACAATATTATTAACACCAGCAATGAAGGATCCCACATGCATGGTCTGTTGATGACAACATTAAATTTGGTTTAGAAATTGAATAGTGTGCTCAGCAGTCACTTTTAAAGTTCCTCAATTCAGTTGGTGGGATATGGACAGTAATTAGAAATATGTCATTAATTATCATATATATATCAGCCATGCCCATAATATTTTTTAATATCAAAATTGTTTTGATAGAAACAATTTGTTGACTGATGGATTGTTTGCCTTATTACATGGTCTTGGACATATCTTTTTATCTTATGATTGAACTTTTAGAGTTATTTTTAAATTTCATTTTTTATCAATCGCGATGTGAATAATCATATGCATTATCTCAAATAAACATGGTGAAGACACTTTCTAAAATTGCATATGAACTTTAAAGTCAGCTATAGATCTTGCAAAAGTTTTTTCCAGTATAAATTTTCCGATTAACAGACGTCAAGCTAACATAAAAAGCACAACATATCATACGCAGGGGTGAATCTAACTTACAACTTATGGCTTCACTTGAGCCCAACAACATTTGGCCAGATTCAATATATTTAAGAATTTGCTAAATATCTATAAACATTTAACAGTGAAATCAATTATTATTATTATTATTATTATTATTATTAACAAAGAAAGAAGCAACAAAGTCTCCTTTTATATTGTAATCCATTAATGTTACCACACCAAAATATGTGATGCACTGGATAAGGTTGCTCCTTCCTTTACCAGAGGTATCGAGTTTGAGTCCTGACTATGAAAAAAGCTATGATTCTTAATCCCCTGGGCCACAGAACTGAACATCAAATTAGGCTATTAAGTTGTACAAAGCCCAACTCAAGCATTATCCTATACTGTGTTGCTTTCACATGGTAAGCAACTCCATCCATATATTCATATGTTGTGTATCAATTGATACCTGTAACCAATATTTATACCAAATTAATGATCGCAAAATACATAGAAATCATTCATATATGTATTCATCACTTGATCATATTTATTCTAACTTTAGTTTTTCACTGCTTGTTGATACTACATTCTTTCATTGATCCCTAAAAAATGTTGTTCATCTCTTGAGCAAGTTAAAGAATGTTTGGGAGGGCCCAAACTATTTCAGCCGTTGGGCTTAGTCCACGGCCCATTGGAGACAACAGTTGTGAATAACTCAGTTCTAATGAATCTTGGCAATTGGCATGTTGCGTTTTGGAAAACTACGTAATACACAAACATTCCTACCATATCACTAATTTGCAATTTCATATATGTTACCAGATACACTGTAATACGGAAAGAGTCAAGTGAGAACAATAGGGAGACGAGCTATATTTGTCTATGTATATTAGATACATCTGAATCACACTAGATTTAGTGTGATTCACATGTATCTGGGATATCATGAATTCGAGCGAGCGAGATAGGAGGAAGGAGAGTGAGATTATCTATGTATAATCTTGAACAAATTACACCTAATTTTAACCTCATGTATCCCGAGATACATATCTATATATATAGACATATATCAAAATTTGGACTTTAGACTTTTTTTTTAATATATAATAATATTATTATTATCATTATCATTATCATTACTGCTACGACTTTAGACTGAGATATGTGAAAAGAGCTAATCCTCTCTCTTTACCTAACACCCAAAGGCGCACATTGTTTTATCCTTAATGGCATTAGGAGTAAGACAGACATCTTGATTGCTACTTTGAAGCTAACTCTTTTTTAATCATAAAAAAAGAAATTGGCTTAAAGATAATTAGTGGAGTAATTGATTAATTAGTGATGCAAGTTATGATTTCATCTCAAGTGGAGTCTATCTTAATTATTTAGTCTAACAAGCAGCAAAATCAAATTAGATGTCTAACAAAAAGTCATATGCAAGTATTTAATTTAATAAATTCGTAGATATATAGTAATATAAATATAATACTATTACGAGTATAGGCTATGATCGACCTTGTCAATAGTTTTTTAACTTCAATCTACTAGCAATAAACTTATTATAGAAGTTGTGGACTAAAACCTAAGGTTTTAAAAATATTGATTGAATACAAATGTTGGATAGAATAAGTTCTTAATTAATTACGAAGGCATTTTAGTTTTTAATTAGCAAATATTATTGACGAATCAGAAGAGAGTTGGTGGCAAGTTACATTTAAATAGTGATAGTTGGGGGAAAAATTAGTTAGAATTATATTAACCCCTAATTATTAGTTAAAATATAGAGACTTCGCCATGGGTACACAACTCTCCTAATTACTTAGTATAGTATGACTCGGATGATTAAATTTCTATTTAATGTAATTTTCAAATATACAGATTTCATTTAAAATGATATAGATCTTATTAAAAAATTAACTCTATATAACGAAATAAATATTTATACATATCAACTAAGTTTTTAAATATAGATATAAAATCTAAATCAAAATTACTTACTTTAGATGAACCATAATATAAATTAATTTAAGCCACAAAAGCCTAACTACGACAGATTATATATAGTAGTATCATAGGAAAACCCTGGATACTAATTAAAGCATTATAAAATGCAGAATCCCATAGTTCATTTAGGGTCATCCACTGACCAATAGATGTTAAATGAACCAAACTAAAATATTTTAATAACTAAAAATTTGTTAAAAGTCAGATCAAGAGAAATAATTATAAATTGAAATTTGGTGAAATGTAAAGTAATGTAGTTTAAATGTAGCTTTCACGTGTGGAAGTTTTTTGCTTAGAAGATTCCTCATACTATATTTCCTAATTATCATTTACAGCTAAGACTATCCTATCCAATAAATCACACCTTATTACTATATATATTCCCCCTTCTAAAAAGTCACTCAAAAAACAATTTCTTCTAAACTTGCAAACAAAAATAAAGAAATAAAATGGAGGGGTTGATACCATTGGTTTACAAAGCAATAGTTGAGTACAAAAATGGTATGTCTGAATCTCCTTCGACTTGTTATATAAAACTTCGAGGTGATTCAGGACGTTATGAAACGTCTGATTTACAAATTTTTGCTGATACTATGTTTTCGACGACTTCATCATCACCTTCTGCCAGAATGGTGTCGAGTGGAGTTCAGTCACCCGCGTCTACTAGGTGCCACCATCGAATTTCCTCTCGTGTTATGAAGTGACTGATGATCTTGAAGTTGAAATTAAAGTTCAACATATAATAACTTTTACTCTATAGCAAAAAGGACGTCAGACTTGTTTGGGATTAAGGCATAATTGTTGTAAAGTGTGATAATAAGCTTCTTCTTAATTTTCTACTACTAGGGAGTATTTCTTTTTTCTTTTGTTTGATGGTGTTTAGTAACCAAAGGGACTTCAGACTTTTACTTACTTTGATGGTTTCTTGTTTGAGGATAACCAAAGGCAGTTCTCAAACTTTTGCTTTTCTAGGTGTAATAAAAATTTGTATGTATAATACATATTGGTTTATTTTGTGTATGCAGGATATATTGTCATAATTATTTTATTTTAATACGCGTCTTTCAAAAAATATTCCTTAATGTATTATTTATCTCTTTATGATATAATATAATTTTAATACTGAATCTTGAATATACGCAAATCTATAAGTGTGTGACCATTTATAAAATTTTCTCATCTAGATAGTTTTTTTAATGTAGAAAGAAAGAAAAAGAGAAATTGAAACAAACGATAAAAAGTATTATGGCCCATGCAGGTCTCGAACCTGCGACCTTCGCGTTATTAGCACGACGCTCTAACCAACTGAGCTAATGGGCCATGCTATTTAAATTGTTTTTATTATATTATACATATGCTAAACAATTGGAAGTTCTAAAATATTTAAGTTAATAGAGGAAGATTTCATTGTTTGAGTCACAAACAAACAGGAATTTTTAACCAAACTAAGCCATTATATAAAGTAAATTATCAAAATAATACATTTTTCTAAAAATTTACAAAACTAATATAAACGCATTTCGCAGTAATATTTTAAGGTATATTTTGTTTTTTAAAAATTAACAGCAATAGTTGATACACGTTAAAGTAACATTTTACTCCTAAAACGTTATTTTGAGTAACGTTTTACTCCTAAAACGTTACTATGAATAACGCTTTAGGAATAAAACGTTATCGTGAGTTCTTCGTACTTTCTCAATACAACGCTGTCAACTTTTAAAAAATAAAATATACCCTAAAACGTTTGTGTATTACGTTTATACTAGTTTTATAAAATTTTAAAAAAATATTATTTTGGTGAATTGCTTTATATAATGGCTTAGTTTGGTCAAAACCTCAACAAACACTAACCAAATAATATGAATTGGCTTTGACCAAGTGTCATTCAGCCCGTTATAATGACCAAAGGGAAGTTCTTCGTACTTTCTCAGCTGAAATGATAACTATGTATGTGGTGGCGATAAACCTCACTAGCCGTGAAAAATAATTACTATTAACAAAGGCAACCATAAATATTTTATCATTTTTTGATTACTTTATCAATTAGGTGTACAACCGAGAAAGCTGGAGCATGTAATTTAGTCATATACATTTGTACTACATCATATGGCACCCCATAGTTGAGCAGTAGCTATATATACAGTGAAAATTTGATTTCAAAATGTAATTGAACTACAGTGAAACTTGAATTCTAAAAATCAATTTGCTATATGCTAATTTTGTGCCCTGAATTTTAATCTTAGTTTGTTGAAGTTCAATGTTATCGTGGAATTGTATCAACTATGTATTGAAGTAATCTTGTTATAATTGTATATTATATTGAATTCGTATGAAATTTTTTTTTAGCTTGCTATGTATATATGTTTGTAGTTGTACTATCAAATTTTGTATGGAAGTTGTTGTATACAATAAATATTGTTGTAGTGGCAGAAACAGCGGAGGCCGCGGGCGCGGCGGTCGGCAGGGCAGTCGTTCGCTGTACGATGGTCAGCAGCACGGCAGCAACAACAGCCTGCACTCCTTCGGCAGCGGCGGGCAGTCATCTTCCAGCGGCGGGCAGGGCACTTACGAGCGGGATCGTCCAACTTGTCAAATCTGTCAGAAAACAGGACACACCGCTGTTCGTTGCTGGTTTCGGTATGAGGAGAGCCGAAATAGTGATAACCGTGCCAATTATGCATCTCAAGCCGGCCCTTCCTCTGAATGGCTGTTGGATACTGGGGCCAACATGCACGTTACTTCTGATCTATCCAAGCTTAACGCTCCAAATCCATATCATGGCTCCAATGGTATTACTGTTGGCAACGGTGAGTCCCTTAATATTTCTCACACTGGCACGGGTACCATTAAAACCCCCACCGCTATCTTTCACCTAGGTAACCTTACCCACGTCCCTTCTATTAAATCCAATCTCCTTTCAGTTCACCAATTCACAAAAGACAATAATTGCTCACTCTTGTTCACCTCTAATGATTTTCAGATCCTAGACAATACTACCAAGAGGGTGATTTTTCAGGGCCCCTGTGAGCATGGTCTGTACGTTCTTCCTGGCACAAGTTCGTCTGCCCACCCAGTTTCAGAAAGCGTTCCTGTGGCTCCGGTGGCTCTTTCGGCTGATGGCCACAGTCTGTTGTGGCACAGTCGTCTGGGTCACCCGTCTACTCAAATAATAAATTCTTTAATGTCTCAATTAGGTTTTTCTTCCATTCATGTAAACAATTGTGACTCCTGTTCAATTGCTAAATCTCATAAATTACCTTTTACTTTATCTGAGAAGCGTACAACTGCACCTTTTCAACTTATTCATTCTGACCTATGGGGTCCTACTGCTGTTCCTTCATTTGCTGGTTTTCGCTATTATATTTGTTTTGTGGATGATTTTACAAAATACACTTGGTTGTACCCACTAAAACACAAATCACAGGCATACACCACCTTTGTCACTTTTGAAAAAATGGTCAAAACACAATTCAATTCTCATGTTAAACTTTTTCGAAGTGACAATGGAAAGGAATATGTCAATAACATCTTTGGCCAGTTTCTGCAATCCCTGGGAATTATACATCAAACCTCCTGTCCATACACTCCCGAACAGAATGGGGTGGCTGAGCGTAAGCATCGCCATCTCATTGAAACGGTGGTTACTCTTCTACATCAATCTCATCTCCCTGTCTCCTTTTGGGTAGAAGCTCTAGCCACCGCAAACTACCTCATTAACAGAATGCCCAGTCACACTCTCTCCAACAAATCACCCTATCAACTCCTTTACCAAGAACTTCCCAATTATACCAACCTCCGCGTCTTTGGGTGTCTTGCCTACCCTTGGCTACGCCCTCATATTACTCACAAATTACAACCCCGATCCCGTCCTTGTATTTTTTTGGGCTATCATCCTACCTCCAAGGGTTATCGCTGTCTTGACCCACAAACTCATAAAGTCTACATATCTCGTCATGTCAAATTTGTCGAAAATGAGTTTCCCTACGAGTCTATTTCCTCCTCCACAAATACATCATTCATTGGCGTCCTTCCCCTTTTTCCAACATACTCACAGGGTCCCTCACCACCTTCCCCCACACCTCCACCCACTACCCAACCACCCCTCATCACCCCTTCGACCGTCACCCACAATACACCCGCAACCACCACCCACACTCACAACCAACCCGAACCACCCCATACCCACAACATCTCCAGCCCGATCCGTTTTGGGTCCTTCCCGGCCACCCCCGAATCACCACCGCCCGTGCCACCCCCCAATACTCATCCCATGTTAACCCGTGGCAAAGCCGGTATCTTTAAACCCAAAACCTTTCAGGCTACCATACTACCAAATACACCCCTTCCCGATAGTGAACCAACAACCTACTCTGTTGCCTCAAAAAATGCTTATTGGCGTCATGCTATGGATGACGAGTTTAAGGCTTTGACTGATCAGAAAACTTGGGTTCTTGTACCTAAGCCCCATGGGCGGCACCCAGTGGGCTGTAAATGGGTGTACAAAATTAAACACAATGCAGATGGCAGTATTTCCAGGTACAAGGCTCGTTTGGTTGCTAAAGGCTACAATCAGGAGTATGGGCTTGATTACTCCGAGACATTCAGTCCTGTTATTCGGCAGGAAACCATTCGCCTGGTACTGTCACTCGCCGTGCGCAACAATTGGCTCATCAATCAGTTGGATGTTTCCAATGCTTTTCTTCATGGCATGCTTGATGAAACTATCTACATGACGCAACCACCGGGCTATGTTGATCCCCGCTTCCCTCAACATGTTTGCAAACTCCAGAAGTCTCTGTATGGGCTCAAGCAAGCCCCCCGTGCTTGGTACACACGTCTGAAAACGTTCCTCCAGGGACTCGGCTTCACGTGTTGCGTACACGACACGAGTCTGTTTACTCGACATTCAGCACACGGTACAGTCATTCTTCTTGTCTATGTAGATGATATCATTATTACAGGCTCTACTGCAGCTCTCATTCAGGATGTCACTCGAGCTATGCATACTACCTTCAAAATGAAGGACCTTGGCCCGTTACATTATTTTCTGGGAATGGAGGTTTCTCGGACAGGCAGCGGCTTGTTTCTTCATCAGTCAAAATATGCTCGAGATCTGTTGCAGAAAGCTGGACTGGAAAAATGCACCAGTCAACCAACACCGATGGCAGTCTCTTCGTCTACGAATGGAGCCGACACCCCCTTTGCCGATATCACCCACTTCCGCAGCCTCATTGGGGCTCTACAGTATCTGGCCATTACCCGTCCTGACATCCAGTTTGCTGTCAACCGAGTTGCTCAGCGCATGCATCAACCAAGTGAACATGATTACCATTGTCTAAAACGCATTCTCAGGTACATTTTTGGCACTCTTGGTCGTGGTTTACTCATTCGACCCGGGGACTTGGAGCTTCGGGGTTTCTCAGATTCAGATTGGGCGAATGATAAAAATGACAGAAAATCTACATCGGGGTTTCTCATTTTTTTGGGGCTGAACCTGATCTCCTGGTGTACAAAAAAACAACTCAAGGTCTCTCGATCCTCGACTGAAGCTGAATACCGCGCCCTTGCTCTTCTTGCTGCTGAGACCATGTGGGTCACATATATTCTTCGCGAACTCCGCGCCACTCACACTGTTCCTACTCTCTATTGTGACAACAAATCAACCATCTGTGTGGCCAAGAATTCCGTCCTACACACCAGAATGAAGCATGTTGATACCGATTGTCTCTTTGTTCGCGATGAAGTTCAGGCCGGCACCATGACTGTGCAGTATGTACCCACTGAAGAACAACCGGCTGATATTCTCACCAAGCCTCTCCCGAGCCGACAGCACGATTACCTCAGTTCCAAGCTTCCGTTCGCTTCCGCTCAGCTCAGCTTGAGGGGGGATAATAACAGATAGTATTAAATAAATAGTATTAAATAATATTAGTATTTACTGTGTACTAATCCTAGTCCTATTAGGATTAGTACTCCTTTATCCTAGTCCTATTAGGATTAGTACTCCTTCCTATATCTCCTATATATATCTCCCATTTATTAGGTTAACACTTCAATACAATCAATATTCCTTCAGTATTAAATTTCCAAAAAGTAACAATCTAACACAAGCAAAATACATTCGATACAATTTTCATACACAAAAATTGTGAACGAGATTCATATACAATAAAACTCTTGGTATGTACGTAGACGAAAATCTCCTACTATATTTAATAAATATAAATATAAAATTGAGAATGATTAGCCATTAACAGACCTCAAAATCCTGCATCACAAGTGCAAGAAGCACTGCCAGAACCTCCTTTGTCTCTTTTACCATGAGACCACATCTTCTTGTAGCTAAGGCAGCAACAAACTAGTCCTAACAATACCATGAACCCTGTTGCCATTGCTATACTCTCACCCCACTTCTTCGTATCCATTTTTTTTAAAATTTCTTTTGGAGATCGATCGAATATGGTTCCGCCTACTCAAAACTAACAAGGGATATCATCTCCTCTTGTTAAACATATCAATAGTATATCTTTTCTACAAAAAGATCTATGTTACACAAAGTAAATTAGTATAGTTGGAGAGGAATATATGGAGAAAACAAATCATCATGTGGTCTAAATAGTAATTTTCAACTTTAAAAGGGTGTCTTTAATTTAGTACCAAGGAAAACACTTTTTTTTTTTTATTTTTTTAAAAAAAGAAAAAGGTATGCAAGTGTGCAGCCCCCTTCTCCTTTATTTTTCCCCATACTATGAGAATTTTCAAAGGATTTATATTGAAAAAAATGTGTCAAAAATCCATTGTCGGTCATTAAAGGAGTTCCAAGCTTAAATTTTTTAAAAATCAATTTGTTGCAAATGAACTTTGTTTTATAACAAAATATGAAAATCATTGGTGATCGCTCTAGCTAGCTAATCTATTGCAAAAATGTTCCCAGATAATTATACTTTTTAACTTTATAATAATTCAACGATAATTCATAACTAAAATGAATTATCATGAGATATTTATTGTTTAACTATGAAATATGTACTTGTTTGGATAAGTCAAATATAATGTCATTGAAATTAAAAGTTATTCTAGAGTTGTTCCAAATATGTATTCAAATTATTTAATTATTATTATATGTTGAGTTTGTAAGAAAATTATTTTAACTTTGCATGTGTATTTCTAGTTATATTTAATTTGTACTACTATCCATGTGACCAAGAAATTAAAATAAAATAATAGCAATACATAGTATAATCAACTTCAACAAAGTCTAACAAATCCAAAAAAAATAGTGATTAACGCGTTGTTTGAAGAGAGAAACACATAAGTGCAAATTATAATATCACAACTTAGACTTTCCGACGTATAGCCATTGGCTCATGAAAAAAGGAATATGATACTAGCAATGATCATTTTTTTTCTTCTTTTAATTAGTAATTCCCATGCAACTTTTACTTGGTCGGGAATTTTTTCTTTTTTCCATGCAACTTTTATTTTTGTAAATTGTTAATTTATTTGTCCCACATATTAATGTAATATAAGCTTGCAAGAAAAGTGCGCGTTTGGTGTCACAGAATTCGATTGCATTACATATAAAATAATTGTACTAATTACTTTATGGAGTTATTACTTTAAAGAGCAAAAACAATCATCTGATTGAACATTTTGAAGGTGATTTTCTGTCTGATTTTATTCTGGAAGGGGTATTTCTATAATGTACTAAACAAACAGTTTTATTAATATATGAAAACATCTTTGAACCCGACAGAAATTATTAATTTTATTCTTTAATTATTGATAGTCTTTAAAACGCCTCTCTACTTAATTAACTAAATTTAGATTCATCATGATATGCCATATGATGTAGAAAGTGGTCTCGAATTCTTGTAGGAGCATGAGATTCTTAATAAAAAATCGAGACAAGTATTAAAAATATTTTTAAATTTGGCGAGAGTTTAAGGGCATATTCACACATATAGCAAGATCGGAGATGTATTTAGGTTCAATTAATTAATTAAGATTATTAAAGAGTGCTTGAGTTTAGGGACAATAATGATGTAATCCGGTTTACTAATTAAAATTAAAAAATAAAACAAAAATGTCTGAGCCCGGGTTCGAACCGGGGACCTCTAGTGTGTGAGACTAGCGTGATAACCGACTACACCACCCAGACTGAAATGCTAGACCATATCATATTATTTAACTAATAAAAAATATAACATGCTGTCAAATAAATGAGGAAACAATCTAGTGCTCTACGTACAGAAAACAAAAAGTATAACTATAGTCAAAAGATTATATTTGTCACAAACGCTAGAACTAAGAAAAAGAAAAAAAAAATTCATACCAAAAAGAAAAGAGAAACAAGAGCTTGAATTTAAAATGTAAATTCAGAACAAGATTACAACTTCACTTGATGTGTTTATCTCAAGTCAACCATATGCTTGTTATGTGTTCGAATACAAAATTTATTTATTTAATCATTACATAATTTTTAACAAAATTATTATATTATAATAAATTGTACTGATTTTGATATAAACTAAGAATAAGAAAATTATATAAAGTTATAAACTAAGAATAAGAAAAAGTATATAAAGCTAAAGTGTATTACACACGGTTAAGGTATGGATCTGAAACTAATAAGTCATAGTTAAGGTACGAAACTCTTCTCCGGTATAAAACTCACACTTGTACTATACCCTCTTAATTGATTTGTGAAGGAATGAGTTTCTACTCCTAGCTATTGCAAGGACTTCAACATCCAAAGTGTTGATGGACCTGTTTAATGACAACTTGCCCATCCCTGCACAATCTTGAGCATTTTTGATGGAACGCTCTAAACCTAGTGGACTACTTTTACTGGCTTGAAACAATTGAATAAATACAAAACTATATAGATTAAAGATATTATGATGTTGCAAAATATGCATATATATAGAAATTAATTAAATGCATAAAAACTCAACCAACAAAATCATGCAATAATATTATTTGGATCGATACCAAAACGTCGTGCAGCATTTCTTGGGAAAGATAAAGCGTTGTTCTTGTTTTGATGATTTAGTCCCAATGTTAATGACACCCCACCTGATGATGATAAATTCATTTCTGGATTATTGTTGTTTTGGGCTTGTGAAGAAGATTTGTTATTTTCAAGCATGTGTATCTCTTCAACCATAGGCTTCCATACCCTAACTCTTGCATTGATGAACCAATTAGAAACCTATGTTCAAAAAGACCTATAATTACATACATGTATATATGGATCAAAGAGATGAGTCGATTGCCAGACCTGATTCCTTGACAGACCAGTCTGTTTTGCCAACATTATTTTGTCAGAATCTGTGGGATAACTGCAAAGACATCGAACACTGGTAAGTTAAATTTAATTTCCACCATAGATAAATAAGTAACGTAACTCTCCAATAAAAAGAAACACTTACGGGTGCAAGAAATGGTCAAACAACCAAGCCCTAAGAAGAGTTACAGCGCGCTCCGGTAGCCCTCTTTGTGGTCTCCAAACATATCCTCCTCTTTCCAAATTATTACAGACGTTGCCATCACAATTTATTTCACTAGACTTCATTTGGTCACAAATCGATTTTATTAGGCACCTAAAGTGTTTACACAATGCTTTTAAAGATAGGTTTGCATTTCCAACTCCAGCAACTGATTCAAACGATGACACTACTCCTTGTAGCTGTTCATAATATTCCTTATACCTTCTATAGACCTGAAATCAATCAGCCTTAGCTTTATAATATCATAAATAGATTACTAAACACAACTTCTTTTTTATCATAATAGTCTTAATCAGAGGTATTGAAGTCAAGTGTTGATATAAACCTCACTTTGTTAACGAAGACTTTATCCTAAATTCAGTCAGGCTATTTCACTTGTAAGGAAAAAAAATGAATCAATTTATTTATTTCTTCAACAGTGGACCACTTTGTAAAATTTGAAATCAAATCTCATAGTTTATTAATGACTATATATATAGGTTTAAAACCACACAAATAATTTTAAAAATTAAAAAAGAAATACCTCATCAAGCATTGAAATGAACTTGGAATTGTTCCTCATGTGCTCATGATTAGATACATCATCCATAGTTCCAAGAGAATGATGATGATCTTGTAATAATTTGTGAGCATAAATCCCAGAAATATCTTGCATCAACTGTTGTGCAGGTTTTAAGAATCTTGATCCCTTGAGAATTGAAGTAAAAGGTCCAACAATAGTACTGCCACCACTCTTGGATGACAAAAACTCATTATTACTACAACAATCGACTGTTGTTGTTGTTGTAAATAATGATCTCAGCTCCAGCGGAACAGTAGTATGATGATGATTATTAGATGATAGAGATAAAGATAAACCTTGACCTGGAGTTATATTATTCGAGTTTACATTCATATCATGATTTTGATTAGTGTTGTAGAGGAAAGGGTTATTATTAATTTGTTGAAAAGAGGAAGATATAATTTGTGGATCCATGGTTTTATTATCACAAGGATTAAGGAGAAATGATGGATTGTTGTTGTTGTAAAAATAATTAGGATCACCTCTAAGCTTATCTCTTCTGCTTTGTTGTGGGACATGATATGCTTCAAATCCTTCTTCTGCAGCCATTAGGGGAAAGAGATCAAGAAGAACACATTACTCTATTTTATTAAAAGAATTTATTTTGATAGAGAGAGAGAGAGATGTAGGTGGGAGTGTGAGTGATGTGATATTGATGAAATGAAAGGCTATTATTATTATGACTATCTAAGCTACCTACCTAATCATATCTTTCACTTCTTAGATGCAAAATATTTACAAAAGATGTTTTGAATTTGAATTATGATATGAAAATTTTTACTAGTAACTAAAAAAGTCACTTTACTTGTAGCAGGGTAAAGAGATACACAACACATGTTCTCCCTTTGTAACTACAAAGTCACTTTCTTTCCACTTGACCAATAAATGCAAGTCTGGGCTCTCCTCTTCCTTTTAACTACATGGGGATATGCAACCTCTTCCTTTTACAAAATTATTCATAATTGTAATAAGGTACATTGATTATGGGACCAACTATAATTAATGAAATTGAATGGATCACACCATATAAAATGGGATAGGGAGTATATATAAATATATTCGTATTTTCATTTTTTGTTTCGTCAATAGATTCTCACCAACTAAAAATTTTGTGTGGTAATAATTAAAGAGATAATAAGTATCTAATTAAGGATGACAAAATTAAATTCAATTCATTTCTTGTCTCAACTCATCATGATCTGCACAAATTTAATTCAATCCGTTTAATACCCCTTTAATTATTTGTTTTGTGACTAAGATGACTATTCCAAATCAAGATTTAAATATTATACGTTTGTGAACAATGTGTTTAAAGCACAATTTGTTAGGCCGTCGCACTGTGTTTTGTAATTTCTCATGTTTATTTTTTGGTAGGGTTATATGTTTTGTAAAGCATATGGTGGTGTACATTAATTTGACAAGTTTAGTGGTTCAAACAGTTAAAAGGAAATATCTCATAACACTGTTCGTCAACAGAATCCAATAATTGATTACCTAAATCTTTTTTATTTAGCTATACCCTATTAAACAAGTAAGACTTGTAATTTTAACTTTCAACTAGTGTGACAACGACATGGTAACAAAAGAGAAAATTAGATTTTACTCATATCATAAATCATAATTCGAATTTATTTAATTAGTTGAAAAATCATGAGTAAATCTTAGTATAGCACTTTAATAATAGTAGCTAACAAAATTACATTCCACTATTCATGATATAATATATCTTCTAAGTCCATAGGTACTATCACAAAGAAATATAAGGAATAATAATGTCATGCATGCAAATATCCAAGCTTATATTATTATTATTTTGTTCCATAGGCTGCCCTCTCTCAGCCTACTACGACAATTTCGTATGGATCTCAAAAGAGACGTAATTTTTTCTCTTTTATTAAAATTGAAACTTTATTTTTTGCCTTAAAAAAAAGAAAGTAAACCAGACCCGTTGGTTCAGATTTGGTTGAACCCTAGATTTGTCCTTGTTTGTGAGTTGTGAGCATCAACTACCAAAATAATTTCAAAATTATAAAAAAAAATAACAGACATTGCCAACAAAATTGAAAATTAAGATAATAATAGTTGCAAAAAAAAGAGAAATTAGACGCAGTCCGATTATCAATTTTATATTATTTTAAAATTATTTTAAATTATTTTTCATATTTGTTAAACATTTTGACTGATTCTTAAAACAATCTAAACGAGCTCTCAATCTATATCCAGTTAATTAAAGTAAAGGTGGTGCGTGGGTCTGTCCAAAATACAGTAAAAATTCACAAAAATAAAAGTTGCATGCATATAATTGCGTTTGCGTGTTTATAAGTTAAAATTCTCGTGACTCTTTTCCAAATTTTTCAATCTGACTCACTCACTCCACGACAATTGAGGCACCTTTTATTTCTAGCAAATTAATGTTTTTTTTTTAAAAAAAAATTAGATTTATTTATCTTAATTTAACAATACATGAAACTTAAGAAATTAAAAGAAAAGAAAAACTAATTTAAAAAAATAGATAAACAAATTGAAACAACTGAACTTGTAACTTTTGTTTGGATTGACTAAATGAAGTTTTGACAGTTATAGTTTAACCACTCTTAAATATATATTACGTAACATTTTTTTTATAACTATTCCTAAAACATATAGTGATATTGAATCCAATAACATCAATTCACTAATGTCAATAAACATTTTAATATTCTTTATCAATATGTATATATTTATTTTCGGTAAAAGCTACTTTATTAAAGTATAACCTTATTATTAGGTACAATTTAGAACACAATAAAGATGTAAATTTACAAGGGAAACTTCCTCCAACGATTTTGCAGGTCTTCGACTTTGGAAGAAAGGATGAGAACAAAGAGGAAAGTGATCGACATGATATATATGTTCCCTTGGTTGGCTTTTGATGAGAAATTTAATATCAATACATTTCTATCAAATCGTACAAAATAATAATGTATTTCTAACTTATCAAGAATATGGCCACAAGTATTGAAATATAAAAGAATTTCAAGAAAAAAAATTTACACATCAAATTAGTATGATGTGGCTATTATTTCACACGTCGAATGTCATTTATAATCACTTGGGTAATTAAGACAAATTATTGTATGAGTAGATGACTATCATTAAAAGGATTTGGACCAAGTTTAGTTTAAGAGAAATTTAATTAATACATATCAAATTTAAAGGGATTTTCAAGTATTCTATCACCATTAAATTTAAATTCTATTCAATCGGTAATAAACAGAAGTCGCTGTAAACTCTCAACTTTTTTTTATTTAAATATAACAAAAAAAATTAGGAAAAAGTAACAGATACATTTTGTAGTATATTTGGGCAAAATAAATGACTTTAGTAGATACTAGTAAAATGATGTGATGGTGCTGGAGCCCTAGACATATCAACTCCGACATTGTCTATCAATATTTTAATTTATATAATACAATTTAAATCATTTTATATAATTATAATATTTATATCAACTTACATACATACATTGTTTTTTATCAATATAAATTTGTGAATCAGAGTTTAAAATAAATGAAACTTTTTTGATCTAGTAACATTTTTTATGAATTTGAATTTTATACTTACGAAGTTCAAATTTCATATAATATAATATAAATTAAAAATAAAAAATATTTTATGTAAAGAAAAATTTGAAGACAAGTTTTGAAAATATTCCAAAATATAGTATAATCTATTAATTTCATCTTTAAATTATTAATATCTTTAAAAATATTTATTCATTCGACTAACTAAATGAAAATACATATCTCATAGAGTATCATTAAATTCTTATCAAATTTAGAAATATTTTCAATATTTTTTTTAAAATTTTTATTAGAATTTTATATTAATGACGAAGTTCGAATTTTCAATATTAGGATGTGTTATTGAAATTATATGTGTTTGAGTCAAAAGCAAATGGTGAGTACTATCTGAGGTAAGGTAATTAAGGTCAGAGATATTTTGCAGAGGAAAACAGTTTTGGCAGTAAATAAACTCTCGCTCGTCTTTGCCGAACGCTTGTGTACGTGTCAGTCCTTTCTACTTTTACCAAAACTAGCATTATCATATATATATATATATGATATATGTAAAACTAAAGGCAATATGATTTCTTTATCAACTTTGGTGTATTTTTGATTTTATTTTTGTGACTTCTTTATATCATTTTTGACTTGTCAGATTTTCTAATTGATTTTTTTAATTTTGAAGGTATAAAATTTGAGAAGAAGTTAGGTCAAAATCAACATTTTAAGTGAGGAGAGTCATTCATTGGAATTCTATTGTTATATACTATTTGTTTCTACGAAGTTACAAATGGTTTCTTAATTCTAAATCATTATAGTGGAACAAACCTAAGGAAGATTATGGTGGATATTAGAGGTGGAGCTAGGTAGGAATTTGTGGATTCGAATGAATTCAATAGTTTTTTCGTAGATTCTATATTTATAATAGAAAATTAAATAAAGATATATATATATATATACTAACTTGTAAATTCCTAACAAAATTAACTGATGGCTCAGTGGTAAGGAAGGGGTCATGGAAATGATTTTTACGTTAGAGTTATGGATTGTTAATTTTAATTCCACATCTGATGTATATAACGGACAATTGCAAAGACTAGACAATGGGCCAAAAGTAAAGGCAATTTTTGATGCAGATAGCCAACAACTAGGCTTGATTGAAACATTGAAAGGTTTTGAATTTCCTCTGGTGACCATTTGCAGACAGCACTCGTGAAAACAAAAACATTTTATTAACTTCATACTACCCCAGTCAGAGTGTGACACAACCTTAAATGATAAAATTATAAACATATTTGTCCTACTTCAATGATAATTCTATATGTTGTGGGCTTTGAGTAGAGAGAGTTGTTACAAGGTAAAATATTAGGAATGACTAAGTGCTCTATCACTCTAGTTTTGTTATTTGCGCTCCATAGCTATATTTTTGTTTGCTATGGAGCCTTACAATTCACAGACTAATTCTTCTGTGTTTATAGATTCTTAGCTCAAGTGTACCATAGCCCTATCCTGTGAGGCTGTATTGTCCTCCAGTTGGGCTGAAAGAATAGTAAATGGGCCAAGTAGTCGTTTAAGGCCCAAAAGATGTGGGCTATTATTACATTTGTCCTAATTTATGTGATATACTTAATTGGAAAAATTACTAATATACACTACTTTAATTTATTTAATTTCATTAATTTTCCCTACTGATGTATTAAATTACAAGAATCCCTTTTTTTATCCCAAATGATACTAATTAAATTTTATACATTAAATTTCATGTCCAACACATAAAAAGATACTCAAATTCACAATTTAAATTAGATACTTAAATTTTTATATACTTATCAATACTTCATATAAATATGATACTTAAATAACAGATGTATGACAGTATGATACACATGTACTATTATTTGATACCTTAATATATACGAAATATAAGTAAAATAAAACAAAGAATCATTCTATCATGATCACCAAAAAATGATACTTAATAAAATTAATTGAACATACTAACAAATATATTCAAAAATCATTATAAGATTAAAATGATACTTAATACAATTCATCTTATACTAACATATAAAAAAACAGGTTAACATGATACTTACAAAATACTAATTGAAACTATATATATAAACGAAATATTAAATTTAAAATATATTTCTTTGATACATTAAATTTCATGTCCAACACATGAAAAGATATTCAAATTCACAATTTAAATTAGATACTTAAATTTTTATATACATATTACTATTATTTGATACCTTAATATATACGAAATATAAGTAAAAATGAAACAAAGAATCATTCTATCACGTGATACTTACAAAATACTATTTGAATCTATATATAAACGAAAAATTAAATTTAAATAAGTTTCTTTGATACATTAAATTTCATGTCCAACAAATAAAAAGATACTCAAATTCAGAATTTAAATTTGATACTTAAATTTTAGTTACAATATATCATCTCAGCGGAGCTCCGGCGACAAATACTTATCAAAGGGCATCGTTATTATATATCCGGAAAAAATCGTTTATTAATATATCCCCTTCACATGGTACTATTATTGTTGCTATTTTTATTTTTTCATGGAGTTGATTTGCCCAAATTCCTGGGAGTGAAATTAGTTACAAGATTAACTTAAATCAAGTGAAGGGAAATCAGTTACCCTTGATTTTAGTTATAACAGTTATAGAAAAAAAAATATTTGGTCATTTATATTTAAGTATCATTTCTATTTTATAAAGTATTCGGAATTCTTAAAAATAAGGGATTTTTGGTAAATATTGATATTATAGGGATAGAATGTAATTTATCATTTACAGTATGTCATTTGCCTAATTTTTACTAGTTTATTTGCCAGGGAGTTTAAGAAAGAAATAAAAAAAATTACTAACTAGGTTAGATAAGAATTTTTAAAAAAAGTATCGCTAGGTTATGCATATATAATAGCTCAGTGATGTAGTTTTTCCTATTTTATTTCATGTAGAAAAATGATATACTGCCTTGGTTGCATTTTACTTGATCCATTTTGACTTAATTGTCTCCGTAAATATATAATTATTTTAATGGTGTGATTCGGTAAACTGCTTCACTATTCATCTTTTGATCATCTAAATAAAGTATCCAACGTAGTTATTTAATGATAAAAATAATATTGTAATAAATTTATTTTAATTTGTTAAAGTAGACAATCAAAAAATAGTAAGGATTTAATAAAATGAAAGAATGTCTGTTTTTCTTGTGAAATGTACCAACAACTTGTGTTTGCTTAGTTATTTAATTAAGATTCTTTCTTCTTCTTTTTTTTTTGGTTAAGTAATTAAGATTCTATATTCCAACAGAAGGCATCATCATCACATATATACATTTTCTTAAAGTGATTTTTGCATCACTGTCTTTTTTATTAAATAATTTCTAACTATTTTCTTTCACTTAGAACCTACGCTAAATAATGTTCATCCCTTTTAACCAAACGAAATTGAGATTATTTTTGCCTTTGTTTGTTGGAAGGGGGAACTTTCCATTATTACATCTTCCTAATGCCTAATAAACTTTTCATTATTAAATCTTCCTAGTGCCTAATAAACTTTTCATTTTTGGGAGTTGATATTCATTGTTAATCATAGGAGAGAAACATTATACATTATTGAAATTACAAAAAAAAAATAGATATTATAAAATATTAATTTGCAATATGAATTCAATCGATCTAATTGAATTCATCTTTTTAAGATTACCTATAGAGATTTATCTTTTTTTTTTTTAATTTTCAATTTGATATCCGATAAAAAAAAAAGAATAAATAAATTGAAATTATTATTATTTAGGATTTCATTAATCGATACTCCTAAATCCTAAATCTATCACTACTTCCACAACCATGTTTTGACTCTGACTAATTTATTTATTCCCACAAGTATTATTCATATGTTATAAAATACACGGAGGTCAAAATATTAATAACTTAATTTTTTTTTTGATAAGTAAAAAAAGGGAAGATCGTTGTATAAAGTGCATGAAAAAGATGTTTTTCAATTGAAATTTTAATAGTATTATTTTTTTTAAAAAAATAGTAGGTATCAAAAGATGCTAGATAAGAGATGAATATATGCAAAAGGATTGTTGATGATGGACACTCTCATGTGCCTAAACAGAAAACAGTAAAGTCTAAAGTTTGCTAGTGGGACATGATGAGCATGACAAAATAATGTAAAAAAGTTTTATTTGATTATCTATTCCATCCTAACCAACATATTATTTTGTCTAATTAATGTTTATATATAGTTGGTTTTTGGCCCTTACCAAATGGATCTTTTCTTTTTCACATGATGTCCAAATGCTCATATGAAAATTCATTTATTCGTTTATTTTATCTAATTAAATGCATGCTTTAGGCTTGGACGAATTAAAAATCTTTGCATCGTAAGTTAATTTTTTTTATCTTTGAATTCATTATATTTTTTATGCTTTCATATCAGAAATACTTTGAGTTTAACTTTTAATACTTCAAAGATACATCACATCCACATTACCACACCAAAGAGAGAGTGAGTTTGACCATATGACTTCCAAATTAATGAAATATTTATTCATATATTTACATTAGAGATAGAATAATACTGCTTGTTTGTATGCAGGCATATCTATTGGAATTTTTACACACAAAATTTAACAATTTTACATACACAATTTTTCTCATATATATATATACACACACATGCTAATTGTTTTAGTTTCAACAGTCGAGTGGGCGTTTATTTCATTTTTTTTTTTGTTTTAAATGGCCTACTTTATTTAATAAATACCATTATATAATGTGTAATCAATGTATATATACATTATACAGTAGTTATGTAATGAGTAAACAAAAAATTAAATATTTATACCACTATCATTGCAAGCGACTGAAATTTTCTTAACCGACTTGCTATAAATTTAAAGATCACATTTCTATTATCCTTAAGCGTTAGACAAGTAATAGGAAAAATATTTAATATAGTGATTAGATTGTTTATTATTAGTTAAAGGTTTCAGATTCGAGCCTGAGTATGTATCCTAAAAATACAATATACAATTCAAATTTAATTAGAATTTAATTGTGAACTTTAAAAATAGAGTAAAAAACAAAAACAAAAATATGAAATATTCATAATTTTTAAGAAGAGTATTTAATTATTCTAAGTACACTGATGAAATAGAATGGAAATAATCACGTGATTCATAGGAATGGTCTTTAAAATGAATGAATTTAAACTTTTTGAACTTGTTTTATGAATGATATTTGATTTTAAAGATTGGTCCATAAAATATAGGAACCAAACATTTAAGACCATTCATTATAAAGATTTAGGCTAATTTTCTATAGGCCAAGCACATATATAACTCTTTTGATACTCTAATTCAATCTTATTTCATTTTAACATAGGAATTCCATTTTTATATATCATTTAAACACAAATAAAGTCATTTACATGAAATATGAAATCGACTTAAAGAATTAAAATATAATAAAATTGAATTGAAATGCCAAATTAAAATTTAAAGACAAAGAGATTGAATTTATATTTAGCCTTTCCCATAAACAATTATTGAAACTTCAACTAGCCGTTGTAGCAAATGAATTACAATTCAAAAATACAATTTTCAAGCATATGTGATTTGGCTTATTTTAAATATGCTTAAGCTTAAATAACTTCTAAACAACTCTATAATATTGAATAAAGTAAAAAAAAAAAAAAACTTATAAACACACAATTATAAGCTAAAATAACAAAATATAAGTCAAATCTATAAACTAGAAAACCAATCCAAACAAGGTATCAATTACATTCCTTTCATTTTTATTTCTTACAATAATCATAAGTCCAATTACTTTTTTCTAAATAATTTCTACTTCCACTAACCTTCTCCGTATTGTTTCTAAAGGTGCACTCGTTTTTCGAATTTTAAAAAAAAATATTCATACGCATCCGATATCCATTTTGTTTCACGATTAAATCAAATTTATATAGAAAAAATCTATTTTAAAATTAAATCAAATTACATTTATTTAAATTCAAAATTTTTAATTAAAAATTAAAATATACTTATCATTTCTCTATATGATATCTATGTTAGCTAATCTATAGTATTAATAAAAGTATTATAAATCATGTTATATATACTTGAAGGAAAATATGAAATGATTTTCAGTAGATCTCTTAATATTATTGTCACTTTTCTCGGTGTTGTTTTTATTTATTTCATTGAACAACAAAAACAGAGCCATTTATTATTGTATTTTGTTGGAACGTTTAAATTCAATAAAGCTTTTACTAGTAATAAAAGGAAAAAAATAACACCAATGAAGTAGTATTTCTTCATCTATAATCAAAAGTTTTGAGATCGAATTTTTTAATATAAAGTTATCTTTGTTAATAAATGTTTTATCCCAATATAGGACTTTTGAGATTCACCTAATATAATTTTTTTTTGACACAAGTTCAAATTTAATCAGATTCTGAAAAACAAACACCAAATCCAAAAAAGAACATAAATGATAAAACTATAAAGTACTTGGGCTTTATATTATATTTCCAATTTATTTGAAAGGATAAAATAAAATAATAAACTCTTGTAGTCTCATTCAGACTTTAAAGAGTTTAGAATATAAACTAAATAAATAAAAAAGTTTCAAACAACTATCTGGACCCATCGTGCTACGCCTGGCACTCCTTGGTTTACAGCAAATACCATGTAATATCCCGGCGGCGCCACCTTCCCGTCCGGCGGTGCTGTACATCCGATCCTATATTTACCGGCATCATCGGGAATAGCGCTCGTTACTTTCAATTTCACAAGCCTTTGCCCCTGTGAAAACGAATGTGTTGAAAATGGAGCACTCGCTAAATTCACCTCAATAATGCCAACCACCGGCAGCTCCACCGTCACTGCCACCCCAAAATCCTCACCGTATTTGAGCTTTTCCGGCAATTCTACCAGAATTGGTCGGAGGTTTGCTCTGTCTGCTGATAAATACTCCGGAGAAAATGCTTCGATCCTTAATTCCGTCGGGAATTCCACCCCGAACTTGTAAAAAAAATGTGGGTTGCTTCCGGCGAGCAAGATCCGACCGTCCGGAAGCAAATTGGCTGTGGAGTGATACATTCTTGGAATTGTACCGGGATTCAAAGTCATGAATCGGAGTCCTAAAGGTTCATCTGGTCTGTATAAAACTGGGTTCAAACAAGGATTTGACGCCATTTCAAAGCCTTGTGTTCCTGCTTGAGCTCCATTAATGATAAGAATTTCTCCGGTTGGTAACATCACCATATCACCCATGATTCTCGCAAAGGGCATATCTTCCATTTCCCAAACTGGGTTTTCTCCGGTGGCTTCAATTCTACCGCAACTCCCATGTGCAGGGGTATCTGTACTCCTCTGTAAATAAGCCCCAAATTGAGCTCCACCACAAATAACAATGGTGGCAGAGGAATAATCCTGTGTTAGGGCCAACATAGCTGATGATCCTGCTGATGGGTAGTTTCTTGGACCACCGTCGAGTATTGGGTAATGTTTAACTATATTATTTGCCGTAAAATCATACATGACGGCTTTATTGTTGGCGAAAATGAAGAGATGTCCATTTGGTAGCAAATGAACATAAGGATAAAGATTATCATGTTGTCTATCTTCAGCTAGAGTTAAGAAAGGGAATTCCACCGCTCCGGTTTCTCTCGGTGGAAAAAACTCAACACTACTAGCAGCACGGCCGCCGACAATTATGATTTCTCCGGTGGGTAATATCTGATTCGTGGAATACCATCTCCCTTGAGAAAGCTGAACATTTTGAAGTTCTTCCCAATCACAAACCGAGCTCGAAGATTCACAAGGAGTGAATTTTCTGAATTTGCGGAACCCATCAAGATCACCTCCGGTATGAAGAAGGGTACCGTCGGGGAGAAATTGGCCGGAAGAACACCAAGTGTCTGTGAGGATCCTAAGAGGCCGAACTGAATTCGTTTCCAAATCAAGAAGAAGAGAGTGAGCATAACAGTCTTTTTTCAAAATGGGGTCATTGGGGTCGTTACGGCAATGGTGGGGAGGGAGTCTTTTTCGGGAAGGACCAATATCGGTGCGGTCAAGGAGTACAACGGTGTTGTAATGGGTGACGGCGGTGTGCATCGAAGCAATTCCGGCGTCAGGGACGAGGAGTTCCCACGTTCCGGGGAGGTCAGCAAGTGAGGGAATGGTGAAGAATTGGATAAGGAAGATGAAGATGAAGTTGGAAGTCGTCATTAGACTGAGTGAGTTGGAGTTGATAGAGTGTTGGTGTCAAATTCGATGTCTAAATACACCCAAAAAACAGAGTATGAGGATTACATGAGTTGCTAAACAACACAGCATATGTCATAAAGTATAGATTACTTTATTTAGCTACCGCTTGATAAAATGAAAAATTTAATTTAAAAATACAATATATGATATGATAATTTAAATGACAACTTTCATATATAACAAACAAAAAATTTATATTTGTATGTTATAGCAAAGTTTGCATAATTACACTCCATAGTAAACATAAAACTGTATAATTCGCTGGCCTAAATTGTGTAGTTCGCTGGCCTGCATTGTATAATTCGTTATCCTATTTCACTGCAATTTTATAATGCACAATTATATAATTCGTTGCCTATTTCGTTGCAATATTTGTATAAAATTTGTTTTGCATACAATTGAATCGAAGTAAAATGTATGTATATTGCATAATTATAAGTGTATAGGAAGAATATATATGTTTTTTTCTCGCTTTATACAAAAACAGAAACACAATATATACACTTCTATTGTATAAAGCGAGAAAAAATTGTATTTTACTGCAATTGTATAATTCGCAATTGTATATTTTGTTGGCTTTTTTCGCTGCAATATTTGTATAAAATTTGCATTTGTCTACAATTGAATTGAAGTAAAATGTTTGTAAATTGTATAATTAAGTGTATAGCACGAAAATATATGTTTTTGCACGTGTATATATAATTTTCTCTCCCTTTATACAAAACAGAAACACAATTTATACACTTCTGTGTATAAAGCGAGAGAGGCGAGCAGAGGGAGAGTGGCGAGCGAGAATGGGACAGTGGCGAGCGAGATTTTTGGGAGAGAGGCGACTGACAAACTTTGGCTAACGTTTGCTATGGAGCACAATTAAATCAAACCGTAGATACTCCATTTATTTTAGGTTATTAGTTTGCTATTATATACAATTATCCATAATTTAAATACAAGGCAATAATATAATACATAACATAATAATTTAAATACAAGACAACAATACAATACATAACATAATAATTTAAAGACAAGATAAAATATAATACATAACATAATAATTAATGGATGACAATAATAATTTAGTAATCCGGTAGGTCGCTTTCAGATCTAGCACTATTCGAAAAATATTATGATATGATTTCGAAAATTATTGTGATTGTGATTATTGATTTCTTTTTTGAAGTATTCGTTGTTGTTCACTTTGCATGTAAATCACGAACATTTGGATCATTAATAGTTTCTCAATACACCAATTTAAGACATCGTAGAGGCTCTAACTCCAACTATAAAAGTGGTAGTAGATGAAAATCTTCAGTTTGAACAACTTTTAGCTAGACATAAAAAAATTAAGGACAAAAATTCTCATTATCTCTATAAGGCATTATAGAGCATTTATGAGACTAACATAATGAATTTGAAAATTGAGTGCTTATACGATTGTATGTCACTTTTATTTGAATTTGCCCTCCCTAATTTATGTATTAATATTTTCTTGCAATTTATATTATTTAAAAATTTAAGATAAAATATAATTACATTAGAAATTATATAAGGTAATTATTTGAAAAAAAATAAAAAATTTATATTATGAAATAAGAAAATTAGAATGAAATAGAAATAATAAAATAATATTAAAGAGAGAGAAAAAGATTCTTTTTTTGAAAGTAAAATAGAGAATTAAGTTGGAGTTGATTATCTGAAAAAATAGAGAAATCTATATTTAAAGAGTAAAATAGAAGATTGAATTGGAGATACCCTAAGAGATTAATTACTACCCATGTTGGACAAGAAAATTATATGGGAAATACTTTTTAATATATTCATACCTAATATCTTACTAATATTTAAAGGTCAAATACATAAGCAGATTCCTAAATTTATTGAGTTTTTCTCTCCATGTATCTTAACTATACTATTTTTCTATTGAAACATTGAACTACTCATAAGTTATTCCTTCTAAACACCGTTGACTGATGTAGAAATAGATTTTGTGAAGGGTATTAATAGAGGATGCATATGTTGTTTCAGAATTCATTAGTCTAATTGATACTGTGCGAATATAATTTTGTTTTACTTCAAGTCATTTGAACACATTAGAAAACAAATGAGACTAACACACAATTTGTCTTCATTCCTTCAATCAAAATCATTATAATACAAACACAATTAAAGACATTTACAATAGGAAAGCCGATCAAAATCAGTGTTTAAGGAAACAAACTATGAGTGGTTAAAGATTCAATAAATGGCATAGTTGAGGTACCGGAAGAGAAAAACGCAACAAGTTAGAAATCTGTTTATGAGTTCGGTCATATTTAAATAAAAATATATGAGGAGCATTATATGGTAACTTGATTTCTAAATGAGTTATACAAGTTTGTTTAGGATTCTTTCTTGACTTACCAAATAAATTTTAGAAAATATTCTTACGAGTTTTATTCCTCGCTTTTTTTCAGGTTCCTTCTCCAACAAGAACATTGAAGCAATTGGCATACACCATTGAAGGAATATTATTAATGGTAACTTTTTCTTCATTAAAAATTTATTCATAACTTATTCGAATTATAAGCTGGTATTTAATAGAAATAGATCAAACGGCTAGAGCTAAATAAAATTTGTTAGTTCGTACATTCAACTTTGTCGGACCTATTAATTAGATCACAGATAAAATAATATAAGATAAAAGCCCAACAATAGCTAAATCAAGAAATTGAGATAGGTTTTGGTCTCAAATGAATCAAATTTAATACTATTTCAAAAACTAGGAAATATACTCGACATCAAGTCCCTCATCCCACCATTGATTGTGACTCAATAATTATCTTTACTTTTAATGTCTATAGAAAAGGAGGCACTTTCTTAAGAGCTAATATAATATATGTGTAATATAATTGATATTCTATTAACATTCTTTGGCATCTAATGACCATGTATTGAGGTCACATAGGTGTGGCAAATAAAGCTGAAAAAGTTCTATGATTTTTGCTTTAATGTTCAATATGTCACATATAGGGGTGTGGGGAGAAAGGGGATTTTTTCTTTATGCAATTGTAAGAACACTATATAAGAGAGCATGGAATGTAGCATGTTGTTATGTAATGCAATGTTTGGCCAAAAAGAAAGGATATCAAGTAAAAGCAATGGACTCTATTTAATGGAGTAAAGATGTCAATGTACCATATCAAACATTAGTTGTAGTGATACTTATTCACCCTTAATTAAAAATTTCAAATTTGAACTCTGACGATGGAATAAATTTTTTTGAAATATCATATCTAAATATAGACCATGCAATATGTGATTCAAATTTAATTGAATCTCTAATGCAAACTCCAAACATCAAAGAGAAAAAAGAAAGAAGATGTGAATTTATCTTAATGCTTTTATTGTGTAATGACTTCCATGTGAAGAAAATGATACCTTTCCTTTTTAACCATTTTTAACTTTTGCTTTCATGACTTTTAATTGCTAAATTTGTACTTCCTTTTGATATTTGATATTTCTATTTATTATAAATATCTCATGTCCCATTTGAAGCCAGTGTTCATGACGGCAATTAGCTAGAGCTATCACTTAGCATATTCTTGGAGGTAGAGTAGGACCACATTTAATTTGAGTTTATACAGATCAACTATTAATTTTATCCAAATGAATGTTTGTTAACTTGGATTTTACAGAAAATGTGTTTCATTTTTAAATAGAACATAGTGAATGATTCGTCAATCATGTTTTGATTGCAGTTCAACTCGACGAGGGATAATATCACTATATCTTAATCAGTTGGCAGTTCCATTCAACGATAATTATTGGGTAACATCAACCTTCTGCCTATGACAAGGCTCAGTCAGATATATGATCGAACACGACACTTTGTTTAGTGAACTTAGTTAAGAATTAAAGTCATGCCTTTATTATCAATTACTATCTGAGATTATAAATAAAAATAAATGGGATTTATCACCAAGCACCAGTGGTCTAGTGGTAGAATAGTACCCTGCCACGGTACAGACCCGGGTTCGATTCCCGGCTGGTGCAATTCTTATTTTTTACAGAATGTTTTTTGATTGCTTTCCTAGTTTTGATCATTATAATATATGATATTTATTTAGCTTCGATAATCTTAAGTGAAATAAACTTTTAATTGTTTACTTACCATATCTTATGTTAAATTCGTATTTTTATTTTATATTTGAAGGTAATATTTTTTATAAAAGTATAATAAAATCTAAATATAAAATGCTCTAAATGTAACATTAGGTGTACATATGATATTGGAAACTTTCGTTCAATAGTGTGATATTTTACAATTCAGTATATAGATAATCATGATTCGTCCAACGTCAACTTATATATACTACTCATATAATAAGAATTAGGACTTCGACTTTTTCATAAAAAGAAGGTGTCAATTATATCAAACTAACACTTTTAAATGTTGACGAAGTATCAAGTTTGCTCACTTTTATATTTGAAACATGTTTAAACTATAAATTTAGCCTACCATTGACTTGAGTGTTTAGTTTGATTCAAATTATTTATTATTAATTGCATATATATCTCAGAATTGATTCTATCATGTCAATGAATGCCTAGATCTAGATGGTTATTCTTAAGTGATTACTATATTGTACTAATTAGAAAATTTGTATGCCCAACTAATTACATGATGCCTAGTTCCTATTATTTGATAGATAATAGGAAAAAATGTGATTTTAATGTCTACTTGATTAATGACGGATATTTGTGCCTCACTGCCTCATTGAACTAGGTGATCCGACCTTTGGACCAATTACAACCTTCTAAACTCGGTGGATACCCTTCTCCACTTAAATACCAGGCTTCACTTTGCGTGGTGTGAGACTTGCTTGAACCTGCGACCTAAGGCACAAGTCCTCCACCTTTTGCCACTCGAGCCAGGCCTTGGGGGCTGGGGTATATTACATTTATAACATCCCTTGACCTATTAGGTATTTAAGATGGTATGGATAATTATCTGCTCTTTAATTAGTGTATTGGAACTTTGTTTCTCTGTAAACATGAATGGTTCAACTAGATTGTTATAGGGTGCTTAATTCTCAAAAAACTACCTTGTCCTTGTTGATTGTTGTTTTTTTTTTTACCTAATGATCTTTGTCTAGTGATGAATCCCATAATATGTTTGCGTTTTGGAGAACTACGTTTCGAGGTCAAATCCTATATATATGTACTAAGTATAGATAAAAGTTGCAAGCACAGAAGATCAAAATGAAATGTCTTAGCCTTTTATATTTTTGGTGTAAAAGAATATGATGGGGAGGTAGTAACTGTAGTTGATTTTAAGAGTTCTCTGTATATATCCTTGAATATTTGGCTGAATCTAAAGTCCCGGTTTGTATGTCCATGCTACATGTACTAGTAAATATTTAGATTGCTTCATATGATGAAGTCATCAGAAGTAGTGCTTTCATTCATTTTAATTTACGTGAAACTGTTTGATTGGATACAAAGTTTAAAAAATAATAAAATACTTTGTTATATTTATCAAATTATTCTCACTAAAATCTCTTTAGTGCATACTTTTCGTTGACTTTTCTTTACAATGAAGTGTTAAGTGAGATTTAATAAAAGATAAAATGAGAATGATGTCAAATAAGAAAAATTGACATTTAAGTCAATATAAGTCAAATAATATGAAACGGATGAATTATTTTGCATTTAAAGAGGTATTTTCCTAGTTGCTACATGAAAATGTCCACGGTTGGGGGATGTCCAAGAATCACAACTGTGCAACTAACAAGCACATCTACCGGCATCTCTTTGTTAGAAAATTACGTTGTGTACCTAGAATTAAAATATTTTTGTATATATCTATATTACATACTGACACTCCTTGGCTTCTACACAATTTTATTTCTTTATATTTTGATATCCCTTAGACCAAATTCTAGCTCCGCCACTGCCTTTTGGTGTTTGACTTGTTCAGAATCCTAAGCTGGCATTCACAATTTGCAAATATTTTTATCTAAATTGAATGCAGATAAGTTGTATTAAAAAAATAGAATTTGAATCTAACTCAAAATTAATGCGGGCTCAACATCATATGAAATAATGAAATGGATAGGATTTGATGTTGATTAATATATCTAATTCAACCACAAAGAACAGTAATGTCCGCCTATAAGAACAGTAATGTCCGCCTATGTGGTACTCAACAACCTCATTATGATACAAAGACAGTAATTTCTACCTTTTCTAAGTTTATTTTAAAATATGTATTGTTTCCCATTTGAGAGGCAGGCTAGTTAAAAAATGAATAAAAAAGGGTTAGCAGCTTTTGCTTGGCAATGTTAAAAATAATATTTTCTCCGTTTAAAAAGAATGACTTACTTTTTGATTTTGTAATTCTAAGTTAAAGTTATGTCAAATGTATCAAAATGTCTTTAAATATGTCACGTGAAAAGTTAAAGTTTTAAATTTTGCCAAAAAAGAAAAAGGGTCATTCTTTTCAAAACATACTAAAAAGAAAATGAGGTCATTCTTTTTTAAACGAATGAAGTGTAACTCAAGTCTATTGCTTTCTAAAACGAATGGAGTATAACATTCAAAATAAATAATTAATAAATACGATTGGGTCTAAACGCATTTTGTTTTTTATAAATTATACTCAATAAGTAGTGCATGATCGAATAATTGAAAGGGCGGATTACAAGGAGTTTAGCTACTTGTAATTTTAGAATTCAGTTTCCCATTGATAAGTGTCCATTTTCCAATAGAATAAAAATTCTTTTTCAACTGTTACTACAACTGTTAGTCAAATTTCATAACTGTCATAATTCTAGGAGATATATAGTTTAAACAACTTTGATTAAGTCAATATATGTAATGCCAATATTCTATAGGTTCGTGAGGCGGAGTTAAATGGGGTTTATAGTTCGGACGAAGTCAATTATCTTATATTTATACTAGAAAATTATATATATAAAAATAATAAACCTTCAAACTTTTAATCCTGGCTTCGACTCTACTTGAAGAAATTAAGATCTCTTCACCACTTATAAAATGAATAAAATATTAATCTTTTCATATCTCTTAACTATAAAAATAAAAATTTTTCGTAAAAAGATCATTAAACTAAAATAAAGTGATAAGTGGCCTTTCATAACAAACAAACGCTTAAAAATTATTCATGAAACACAAAGGGAACTTTCGTTCCACTTGATGGCTATAAATAATACAAAGGCTTTGTTCAATAGCAAATGCATTGTCTCAAGACTTCAAAAAAGCATCTTTAAGTCATCAATGGATAAAAAGATTCTTCTTTGTTTAACCCGTAAATTTTTAATTCGCCCGCTCCATCCCTCATAGCAAACACTTTTCATTTTCAATCAATTTCGTGTAATTTTTTTAACATCTTCTTTTTCTAGTTATGTTTGATACTAAAAATAAAATTCATCTTTTTCATTAAGTTGTATTAATTTCATAGGATAGTGACTTAAAATTTTATTTTTTTGAGGTCAATCGAGAAACATGCAAGAAATTGTATTATTTTTTATTGAACCATTTTCATTTATCATCTTGAATATTTTATTAGCTTTAATGAAATTATCTCAACAAATAATGCTCTATCACTCAATAACATGTAAAATGTTAAAATTAAGTTTGAACTCACATAAAATCACATATACCCTCCAAATCGCCCCACTTTAATTTTAAAAAACTCACTTCAACCCGTCCCATTACCATCCCTAATTGTCACAAGAACGGACCGGAAAAAAAAAAGATGTTTATATAAATTAAAATCAAAGGGGCATTCCGAGAATTGAACTCGGGACCTCTCGCACCCTAAGCGAGAATCATACCACTAGACCAAATGCCCTGTTTGGTACCATGCTTTTACACTTACAAATCAATTAACACAACATATACGGTGTAATTGTACAGAGCGAAGTTTAAAAAGGATAGAGTGTATGCAAAACTTTATTCCTACCTCACAAGTTGTTTTCGATAGATGCTCAACTCAAGAAAAAAAAAGTTAATCGAAATACAGTTAAACAATACAAAAACTAATTTAAAAGATTATTTCAAATGAAATCCAACCCGACCCGTTATAAAAGTTGTGATTATAAAAGTCAAATATCAATATGTTAAATTATTGAGATTAATCGGGTAAATTGGACGGGTCAAGACCCAACCTGTTCTTTAGCCCATTGAGCCCAAAGTAAATTTGGGTGGGTCAAGATCCAACCCAATTTCTATTCAACCCATTATAATATTTTCAATTTTAACCCAATCCGCCCATTTAACACCCATGTGCACTCATATAAGTAAGTTATGTTGATCGAATGGGACCAAAGTTTCTAATTATGTGCTGAAAAATGATTCTTGCAAAAAGCAAAAGATGTGAATATTGAGAGCTAGGTCACAAAAAATTGATGAATTCATAGATCTAGTATCCCTCCTATGATCCATTGTGAACTATTTTATCTTATTCATTATTCTATTCTATTTCTGTTCAAAAAAAATAACAATCTGAATATTAACCTTTAAAAATTGATGTATTATATATTTATAAATTTTGCTATTAAGTATTTTCTAAATAATACATATAGAATTTAAACATATTGTAGCTTATAAAACAGTATTCCAATAATCCAATGGCCTGTTTTCGATCTTATATCAAACAAACAAAAGGGCATTAAGTGTGTTTGTTATGTTCTTTACAAAACTAGTCATAAATGAATTTGACTACTTTTTTATGCATGATTTCAAAAAGAATAAAAGGTAGAGACAGGAATAAAGAGATAAAAGAGAAATAGCAAAAATCTATAATACACATCTTTCCTAGGACACTAAGTTAAAGAATTCGAAAAAGTAATTTAAAGAAAAGTCAATTTTGTCATCATCAACTTTGGAATTTTGTGAAATTTTCATTAATAATATAAGCAATTGAAAACTTTTAGCATAAAATGAGCATAATTTCAAAATAAACATTTTTTTATTGAAAAGAGTCAAAGACCTATTCTAAAAAGTATCTTAAGAAAAGGCACTAACTCTAAACGCGAATACTATATAGTTAAATCGTTATAAGTATATTTAATAATACTTTGATTTCACTATGAATTTTGTAAGTTTTCAAATTAAAGAGCAATGTCATTGGAAAACTCAACAATGTATGTAACAAGTCACATTATATTATTATATGCAATATGTTAGGCATAGTGTGGATTTCATTTGAAATAATTTTTTGGATTAGTTTTTGTATTGTTTAACTGTACTTCGATTAATATATTTTTTTGAGTTGAGCATCTATCGGAAACAACTTGTGAGGTAGGAATAAAGTTTTGCATACACTCTATTCTTTTTAAACTTTGCTCTATACAATTACACAGTATATGCTTTCTTATTTGATTTGTAAGTGTAAAATCAAGGCACCAAACAGGGCATTTGGTCTAGTGGTATGATTCTCGCTTAGGGTGCGAGAGGTCCCGAGTTCAATTCTCGGAATGCCCCATACTAAATTAAATTTGTGCTAGATTTTTTTTTTTCTTCCGAACTCTCGTATCCGTTTCTACTTAGTTGTCACCACTCAAAATAGGAAAAATTATGTTATTTATGCATTAATTTTGTAAATGACATATTAACGAACTTCTATTTTTAGTAAATACAACATGCAAATAGGAACAGAGGAAGTACAATCTTTAGTACTTGTATTATTACTTGAAAAAACACAAAACTGACTGATAATTATACATGGTACAGGAAAATACCATACAACATTCTTCTGTACAATCCAATGTAACATTACCACCAGACTTGGATCAGACATGGCTAAAGGAACAGAGGATATCAAGTTTATGACCATAAAAGGTACTTGATAATGGAGTGGTATATGCTAAAACACCTATTTCACACTCAAATACATCAAAAGGGAGCTTCTTGAGAAGCAAAATATACAGGAGTTCTTATTCTTTTGCAGCTGAGTCATGTGTCAATGGGCTGATAACTTCTCTTGAACATTCTGAAACATCTTGAGATGTGCTTGAACATGAATCTGATCGTTTGAAATCGTCCTTTCCATTTGAATCGATGCTCAAATAATCAGTTAAGACCTTTTTCACACCAAAGCCTCGAGTAGAAAGCTTGCTGCCTTCAAACATTTTTGATCTATCTCCCTTTGCAGGACTAATATGTTGGGAAGGGGAGAAGCTTGGTGTAGTAAAAGCTGTTTTATATGGGGTGCCGTTGACAGGTACTGAGAGAGGCGTCCCCATGCTCTTATGTGCAATGATACCGACTTTGGAGATTGGCACAAATTGATCTGAGTGTTTATTCAAATCATCTGCATAAAGAAGGTCATCAACGCGTGCAATAATATTGAATGCCAGGCTTTCAAGCACTCTCGAGTAGCTCTCCAAAATAGATTTGCCAACATCCTGAGGAACAAGAAGATTAGGTACTAAATCAATAAATCATGATTGGCCAAGAGAGGAAAAGTTCTTTCCTTTAAGAAATGAAAACTCGTTAGTGGGATTTCATATCGAACCTTGTTATATTGAATTTTGCTCATGTCTAAGGTTGTCTGTGGAAGACCAGGGAACCTTTGCTTTAAGCAAAGCAAAAGGCTTTCAGCTCTATCAGCAAGTAACTCCCTCTTATCGCCATCAACCATCAAATCCTTAACCATTTCCCATGAGGATTTTGAATTGGATCTGTGCGTACTACCAAAAGGTTTTGAGTGAGCTCTTCTGCGCCACACATAAATTGAAGACTCCACTCGGTTTGCTATCTCAAATGCTTGATGCTCAGAAGAAATATCAAGGCAGTCAAGCAAACATTCAGGTGAAAATTGGTCCGAAGTGATATAACGGTGGATGAGATCACCTAAGCTAGCTTTTCCGTTCTGCAAGATCAAAAATAGAACACCTGCAAAATGAGTAACCTCCAGGTCTATTTTAGTATAAAAACACGAGTTAGTTTCTCCAGGAAAGCTCTGTACCTTAGGAAGGCCTTCATAATATGATTCAGGCACCTCCATTTCAGCTAAGCTGTTGCTGTTAATCGCCATTGCAGCTTTCAGGATTTGGTTTGTGCAATCACGTTTGTGCTGCAACTGCCTTCTTGCATTTTCACTGAGACCACCAGGGGGAGTTCTAGGAACCGGTAGCCACCATTTCTCTTCTTGACGAGGGAGAGGATTTCTGAATGAGGACGACCCATCGGATTCTGGAGCTAAGATTCCTTGGTCAACATACCAGAATTCTGTGCTTCGGAAACTGTCTAATATCTCCTGTGAAAGAGGCAAACACGTGACACTATAGCTCTTAGCATTGAACAATAAAGGCTGAATGCCCAAAGAGCAAGGAAAAGCTATCTTACAAGGAGCATATTGTCCAGTTTACGGAGAGCTGGAAGATTTACGTAAAGGTCTGACCGTGGCCTAGAAGTCATAACCTAAAACAGAAGAGTGAATAAGTTAACACAAATGTTCATTCAATTTGTTTTTCCTATCGTAGCTCATTAAACTGATTGTTCCAAATCACAGGGAAAAATGCAGGAATTTTTCCATGTTTTAAGCATAAGAAAAATGTTTGATATAAAACATGAGTACAGCTCTCAGGAAGCAAACACCAATCCAAGTTACAGACATTTTCTATAGTGGTAGATAGATAACTTGAATCACTGGAACAATGCCAAAGAAACCGCATTTACCTCAAGTTTGCTGCCATCTGGAAATGTCTGCCAAGAAGGTATGAGTTCTACAATATGATCACTAACACAGAGAAGCCATTCCATTTCTCTCCGCCACATTAACTTTTTCTCTGGAGCTAAAGGTTCTAATCTCCAAATTTGCCCAAAAAGAGTAGCTAATGGAAAAAAAGAGAAGGGAAAATGAAGGAAAAGAATGTATACTTCGTAAACTGAAAACTCGCTACAAACTGAATCCAATACTCAACAAAATAACTTACCACATAAATTAGTGATAGCATTAGAAATTGCAAGTGCTGTGCAAACCCCATTTCCACAACCAGACATGTCTTCTCCCAGCAGCAATTTTGAGAATCTCTCCTTCATCATTTCAATCTCTACAGAATCCCCACAAGTCCAATCACAATACAGAATCTTAATTACCAGATTTGATACAACAAAATAGTGTAATCCCACAATGTGAGGTTTAGGATAGAATGTACCCCTACCTCTCGGAAGTAGAGAGGCAATTTCCGATAGACTAAAGGAGAAAACAATCCAAAGATGATATGATAACAAAAGTGAACAGTAATCACAAAAAGTTAATATGATAATCGAAGTATAAGAAACTAACATATAATAATCAAACTCAGAGCAGACAACACACTATGAGAGCAATACTATGACAAATAGTATGGAAGGATAAGCGAGACAGCACTCAACTATCTAAGACATATAAATATGCACAAGAATATATATAAAAAATCTTACCAGACAAACAAGACCCTTGTTTCTCCAACTTCCTTTTATCTACAAAGGGCTTCTCTACTTCTTCAGAAACATCAGAATTTGCACAATGCTGCACCTCATCATCCTGAATATGCCAAACAATTGAAGATGGAGAACAAGAATCCTCAGACCCGCTATTTTCTTCATTCACATTTTCCTCTGACACTAAAAAAACAGAACTTGAACTACTCTCTATTCCAATTTTTTCATCCAAAGACTCCCCATAACCCTCCATTACCCTTTCTGCCCCATCACTCTTATCAGACAAAACCTCCATTTTATCATCAAGAGAAGAAGCAGAATAAACAGAGTTAGTCATCACAATGCCATCAAAATCAAACCTTTTACTTCCAAAACTCTTTGACACTTTAGCTTTTTGATACAAATTCTTGATGGATTTTGAAACCTTAAACTTCAATACAGAAAAATGGTTCTCTTTCTTGGAACTTACACAAGGGTCTAGTTGAATAAAATGCTTGAGCTGTGGCTGAAATTCTCTCCTTTTGTCCTTGTATGACTCAAGTCTATCCATAAGTTTACAACTCCAACCATATCTGCTTCTCAAATGGGGTAAAAACAGACAACAAATCAAGAAATGGGGTCAATTTTTTTTCTTCAAAAATATTAAAAAAAAAGAAGAGAGAATCTTGATTAGAAGAGTGAAGGTGGGCAATGATTAAATGCAAAAATATAAGCGTTGTGAAGTAATGAGAACTATGATGGCAATGAGGCCACAAAAGCAGACAAAGAAACAACACAAGAAGTATTTTGGTGGGCTATGGGCATTTGCTTAAATGAAGAGCCTTTACTGTCCTTGTCAATGTCAAATATAGTGACATTTGCTTTTGTTGGGCTTTGCTTAAACAAGGGCTCTTAAAACATAATTATTGTTTATGAGTATAATATTTCAATTTTGTTTCGAAAATATAAAGTAATATAATAGTTTGGTGCATATGATATAGTCACGGGAGTCGTGTAAGGGATGGATCAACCCACATGGATGGTTTGGTAGGCCTATAGATACTTCTGATTGAATTTGAAAATTTTGATTCGCATATTTTTAATGATAAATCATAAGTATTAACGATTTTGATTTATTTTTGTTCTAAATTATACAACTTTTTACAATTAATAAGAATTGAGGTCATTGTACCTATAATATCATATATTAAGTTCTACTTACTTATGGCATGACGTGAGAGTGAGATGTAAAGAAGAAGAAGAAGAATATATGTATTCCATTTAGAAGAAAATTCTTACATTCGACTTAAGAGTATAAATTAATGGATAGAAAGGTTGGGTACTAGTCTATTGGAACATTTGGAAATTGTACTTATTAGTATGGACACATATAGTATAGGTAGACCGAATATACTGTATAGAAAAATGAAATTTTTGAATACTCGAAAATCAATATTTAGTTTAAAATCCATAAATTATAAAAATAAAATTCACAATCTAAATATTAAAAAATTTTGAATTTTGATTTAGCTTAAGTTGTGTCCACCCCGCTTATTCATATGTATATTAGTTATGTAAATTTAAAATTACAAATCAAACATTGTATTAATTTTATACATAAATTATTTTACCTCACGGTCCATTATCAAACAAAATATGATTTATACAAAAGTTTTACATTCATAAGCCGTCTCCGAGCCAATTACAAAATAACTTCACCAAGTTTTGAAAAACTTTCAATAAGGATAAACTTTAGGCCTTAAATAGAATTTTGTAGCTAGAATATCACTACCTAAGCTTTTAGATTTTTCTAGTTTGGTGATATTTATTGAGATCTTCTCTTAGTTGGATAATGTTTGAATTACCTTGGCAAAATTATAACTTAAAAAATAGGAATAAAGCAACTAAATTATGTAATTCAAAGTCAAATCTATGTAATGATAAATTAACTATTTTTTTTTAACTCAATTCATATAATAAATTCTTTTTAGTCTGTATTAAAAAATATAATACATTTTTTTGTTTAGTAATAATTTAATTTTAAAATATTTATTATACTGATTTATATTAACACTATGTTTATTTACTTTAGATCAACAATTTACAATTCTCTTTTTTAGTTAAATTTAACGATAAATCAAACAGTATTTCATAAATTTTAATAAAAAAAATATAAATGTATGATTATAGATTAGGCATGTCACTATCAATTTGTTGTTGTGATGGATGGCCTTTGCTTGAACAAGGGCTCTTGCATAATTATTGCTTATTTCAGTGGCCTAATACAATATTTCAACTTTCAAAGTTCATTTTGAATTTTTAAGATGACTTGGGTCAAGGGAGTCGTGTAAAGAAAGATCACTCAATTAATTGAAGTTCACCATGGTTATCTTATAAAATAATTAAATAAATTTTGAATGATATATATAAAATTAACTTTTTCTATATATAGAGAGAGTTAATATTGAATATCGTAGTTTTGTCATTATAGTATTAGACTGTGCTATCATGTTGAGAATTTATTTTCCTATTTGAAGTATCAAATGTTATTTTTGTCTACTTTCATTTTACACACTTAAATTTTAATTAGAAAAAAAAACTATTTCGATCTTTGTCAATAATCGATACAAATAGAAGAGACGATGCTTTTGAGAAGACAGCACTTCTGTTATAATTGTTGCAAAGAAATAAATGAATTGCTTATTTTTCAAATGATGAAAGCTAATATATACAAGAAAATTACGTATGGGAGAGTGCCGAGGGTGACAAATACTACTAATTTGGAGTTTAGGGATACAAGTTATTAATTCTTGCTCTATTAATTTGTATTCGCGCAGGATTAACATAACAAAACGATAAAATACTTATTATTGAAATGTTCATAATTTTTTCGACTTCAAACCCATCAAATCACTGATTAAACAATGAAGAAATTATAACTATTTTAAGCGAGTGTCAATTGAGATTCAAATTCTTCACTACAAAATTATAATATTGATAGATAATTCTTTTTGAAATACAATTTCAACTTCGAGTATATTACTCTTTACTAATAAGTAAATGATGAATTAACAATAGATATAATTTTATAGCTAAATAATAAAAAAATTATGATATATAATTTGATTTAGCAATGAATTAGCTAGATAGAGATTACTAAAAAATTTTATGGTTAATTTCATATTTTCTATTACTTTAGTAGTAAGGTATATACAAAGATGAGAACAAAACTGAAATGCAGCCAAATCCAAGGCCACCAGCCAGCAATAAGGTTAAGTGATAAAAAAGGATGTTATTTTTTTTTTTTGGTCATATGAGAACCCTTCCTTCACAAATTAAAAGGGTCCCATTTAATACTTCCAAACAATGAAACAAATAAATATCTGTCTTCCTTTCAAAATAAGTGTCATCAAAGATAAATATTTTTTCATTCGCTTTTATTTATTTATATTTTATATAAATATTTTTTCGTTATATCTTATCATTTTTAACACATAAATAAAGACAATTTTCTTTTCATGTTTTATTCTTAAAATTAATTACTTATTTCTTAAATTATTTTATTAGGTCTGATACCAAATATCAATTAATAGAAGTAAACAAAAGAAGTAACTAGTTTCTTCTTTTTATTATTATAGCATTGTATTTAAAAAATACTTCTGATCTACCCATATTTATTATTAATTTTTTCAATAAATGTATAATAAATTAAAATAACACTTATTTTGAGTCGGAGCATATGAGTACCAAGTGGAGACGTCCACAAAGCAGAAACTTGTAGTTGCAGGAATGTCAAGTTTGGTCAGTGGTCCCGCTCCCTAGCTCCAAACTCCCCCAACCCTAGGGCACCTTTTTTTTAATTTTTTTATATTCATATCTTTTTATATAATAAAATAAAATAATAATAATAATAATAATAATTAAAGATGCTTTTGTTAATCGACTGTGTGAAACAATTTGACATGTTTAATTTACATTTTGACCCATCAAAATAAAATTACCTATCAATCTTTTTTTCAAATTATTCCCTCGTACTTGTAGTAGAAAACAATGGATATATAATTAATTTACTCATTAATAAGCTGTATAACTGGATTTTAGGTAACTTAATTGTGTACAAAATAAAGGATAATTACACAAGCACGATTTTATAGTGTGATTGAATACTCCATGAATGAACAAGTTAAATGTAAAATTATTTGAAAAAAACTTACAATTTCTAGTAACGAGTGCAGACTCATCTCTAGAATTAAAGACACGTGTGTGTATATATATAGAGAGAGACTATGAATTAGTTCATATGGCAATTTAGTTATTGATATTACATAATATATAAAATTATGATTTGAAATCAAAATTTCATGCGTTTTTAAATATGATTTCATTTATAAAGACGGAAGTTGTAATAATTCAATTAGTTGATTATCTAAATTTTCACCTAACTTAAAGTTTAAAACACTGAGAACATGTATTCTTTTTTATATATTTCAATTGTATATCTCTTTCTTTTTTTATGATAGACATGGCAAGCTAAGAGAAGTATTGAGGAAAATGATATAGGTTCTATGGAGGGAGAGCTATGAATATGACCTTACTTTCACAAAGGAATAAACATTACCATAAATGGGCCATTGTTGAAAATGATATTATTATAGTATATTTTGGGAGCTGAATATTTAATCTGCTATTTATTTCTTTGGAATACTATTAATCATAGTATCTCTCTATGCATCTAACACTTTAAAACACCACCAACGATAAGGTTTTCACTTTATTTTTTTTTTTAGCTTTCCTTGGAAGGTATAAAGTTGTCCATTTCATTTAATAAGGTCTAGATCAAAATTTCGGTTGTTCAATTTAAAATAAGAAAAAATGTGAGAAGATAATTCGATACACTTAAGTTTTTCACATATATATAAAGAGAGTTACGTTTAATATACGCGGTATCTATTTTTTGATCACGTGGCTAGCGCTTTTACTGCGAACTAAATTGTATTGGGCCACTTCTTTAATAAGGCTGGACATAGAAGTATTGGGCTTTATGTCCTTTGAGCCCAGAATGGGTTAAACCCTGACAAAAAGGTGGTGTTAGTTTTAGGAGAAACTTTTTAATTACACAGATATTTTTACTAATTCTTTTTATAATTTAAAATAATTATATTTTATATCATTAAGTCATAATTTCATACCAGATACACCTAAACATATTTTATGCTATCAGATACATTGAAATAGGGAGAGAGGCGAGCAAGAATAGGAGGGAGGTCAGTCATATTCACGTGAATCACAATGGATATACATTAGTTATATA
>NC_028646.1:82444971-82457513 GCF_001406875.1 Solanum pennellii
CAAGACCTTGTCTATGCATACGATTGGCCATCACGGCTTGTCCGACCCATTTTGAAGGTTTTCACTCCATTTATCCCCAGATAGATGTAATTGGGTGTATCTGGACGCACCAGAATCTAGTAAAGATTCATAATATTATAAATTAATATGTATCTAAGTAATTAGTTCCTAAACCAGTGAGATTTCGATAAGCTAGGATTGTTGGGACACTACAATGGATTTTGCAAGTAATTCACACACAACATAGAATTAATTACTAAGAAGTTCATTTTACCTGCCCTACATTTCAATATCAGTAAACCTATAATAACTTGCTATAACCAGTTAGCAATTATATTATTCCGATAATGTAAAAGTTCTTTATATTATATTGTATGTGGGTGTATAGATCTTGAATCTCCAATAGTAAAAGAGTGTAAAAACATTCTTATTGAATGAACATGTTGGAGGAATTAGTTGTGATCAATGCTTGTGGAAATCAGGATCCTTAACTATAGTCACAGGACAAGCTGCATTGTTCAATACATAATTTGTTACACTTCCCAACATTATCCTGTTTCAAAAAATAAAAATATCCAAAAGTTAATGAAGTACTTATATTGAATATAAATATAAAAACCAACATGCATAGGGAATAATTTTCTAATTTTTTGGTAATTTATTGCTAAATAGAATTAGTAATAGATTTTACTATTTAACTATAGAAAATACTTAATAATGATAGAAAGTACCTTTGGATAGCACTTAGGCCTCTGCTACCCATGACCAAAGAATCCAACCTGAGATCTTCAATAGAGTCACATACTTTCTCTCTTGCATCTCCCCAATACACTTTTGCCACAATGTTTATCTGTACGACAAATTGAATTAGCATGAGATTTTTATTATTTAGATACGAGATTTTATCTGTCATTAATTTCTTCTGTATATGATTAGAGTTATAAGAAAAAATAGACAACTAATTAATAGATGCAAAATAAATGTACCTGTTTCTGCTTAGTAGCTGCATCAAGTAAATCAACAACTTGGACATCAGTCTTTTTGATATCATAATACTTCATCACTTCTGGATCTCTAAACTCCACCCATGGAATCAGAGCTAACAAAATAAATTAAAACCGCATCATAAAGTGAAAAAACAAAAACAAAAATAATTTAATATCAAATGACAATATAAAAGAAATTTTTACTCCATCACATCACCTAAATGATACAAAACAAAAAGTGATCTAAATATAACTATAAGCACATAATTAAACTAGTTACCTAAAATACTATAACTAGTGGGGAAGTCATAAATTCAGATAAGGTGAAAAATATTAGGGTATCACACCTATCCCTAGGATATCTACTTATGAGGAAAGATTATTTTTAATATTCAAATTCAAATTCTAAGATTTCATATGAAATAAAAGAAAAGATATTTTTACTTTATTTGTGCAACACATTACTAATGTTAGGGCAAGGGAATTCAATTGATGAACTTAACCCTTGACCCTCGTTAGCGTATATATAACAGATTAAATTATAGTGATAATCAAGGAAGGTACTTACGTGAACCAGTTTTTGCCCAGAGCTGGTCACGGGACTCATTGAGTGTGTGAGTTTTGATGTGAATTAAATAAACTGTGTCACCTTTTTCAGCCAAATTTTCAACTGTCCATTTCAATGCTTCCTTGCTACTCCTTGAAAAATCCACTGCCACACCAATTGTTTTTTCCTTATTCCCCATTTCTTTTTTTCTTGTCAAAACTAAAAAAATAATTCAAGGAAATGGTCTTTTTTTTTTGTATATATTTTCTTTTCTCTAATTTTGATTTGAAGTAGAGGTGTTACGTGAATAATGGAAGATTAAAAGTATAGAAATTTGATCCATTATTTTCGTTTTTTGGTCTTCTCTTTTATTTTCATGATTTATGGGTGAAATGGGGAAAAAAAAAAGAAGAATGGAAAACGTCAACACAAATATTTGCATCGAGTGTATATATATATTGTATACTTTATACAACTAAATCTCACTAGTTTAAGATCAAATGATACATACATTCTAATTTGCGATATGAGAATTTTCACAAATAGCAAACATAAAATTCATATTTGTATGTTATAGCAAAGTTTGTATAATTGCACTCCATAGCAAATATACAAATGTATAATTCGCTATACATATACAATTAAAGCGAATTGTTGTTTACATCCCTACTCTGTCAAAATAGGGGGAAACGTCACGGCAACTCGAAAATAATTAATTGATTCAATTTTAGTGAATTTTAAGAATAAACGAGTTTTAAAAAGAGTCGCCACCTAATTTTTAGGAAAACTAGGAAACCAATTATTAATCTACGAAACCAATTGATTCTAGGTAAGGGGTTCAAGTTATTCCGAAGGGAAGGGGTTAGGCACCCTTCGAAATCCACAATTGTGGTTCCCGACTGAATTCATTTTTTTCAAATTGAGGAAGAATATAAAATAATGTACAGATATAATAAACATGTAATATACACAACAAAATAAAATAATAATCGGCCTAAGGTTTGCCTATCGTCAATATTCACAAGATAATGAAATTAAAAGTATGATTCGAACTTCATTCGAATAATTTCAAGGAGAAGCACCTCCGTGTACCTGTAAAAACACTTAGTAAAAGAGTTAGTGCCAAATAAATACAAATAAAAATGAAAAACTCAAATAATAACTTAAAAATAAAAATCCGTCTTATTAACATGGGAGACCTTGGAAATCGACGGTAATTTCTTCATCGGCCAAAATTTAACAATAAAAATATTAACTTGATTAAATTTTCCGTCTTTTAAAATGGGAAGGCCTCCAAAACCGACGGAGAGTTTTTTCATTGGCCATTTAACAATTTATAATATAAACTTGATTAAATTTTCCGTCTTTTAAAATGGGAAGGCCTCCAAAACCGACGGAGAGTTTTTTCATTGGCCCTTTAACAAATATATTTAATATAACTTGAACATCAACAAAACATAACAAACTTATCCCAAGAGAATATGTAAAATAACAACCAAACTAAAACAACATAATTAGAAATGAAAACAACAATAACGTAATATATAAAAATAAAAATAACATTAAAATAGAATAATAACAAAACCCTGAAAAGTTAAGATAGCAAATAGTTGACTAACAATTTTAAAATAATAATAATAATAAATAAATAAACATCAAATCGTAAAATAATGCTAATATTAAAACTACAATAAACACAAATATTAATTGACTTTTAGAACTACATTAAACTAAAAAAAAATAGCTGGGAATTAAATAAAACAAGGCTAAGAAAAAAAATTTACCTGGTTCTGGGCGGCGAACCGGAACTACGAGTTTGAAGGAGACGACTCCACCTCCTCAACTCGAAAAACCACAAAAACACTTTAAAATTTTTGAACTATGGAACCAAGAATTCTCAAAATTTTATGAGTATTCTTTTGTTTTCCCCTCTAAATCCTCCCCTAAAAATAGTGAATGAAGTGGACTTATATAGAAACCCAACTATTGCAAAAATTGAAAATTGTTTCAGAGACAATGTGGGAAAGGCAGATTTTTTTTATTTTTTTTTTATTTGACTCAAAATGTATGAATTTTAAAATCATCGGACCAAAATTTGCTATTAAATAAATAAAGCTTCAAAATCACGAATTTTTAAAATGTTAGGCCAAAATTGGGTGTCAACAATTGTATAAAACGAAGCGTATAAACGAGAAAGAGAAAGAGACTTGGGTAGACAATTGTATAAAACAAAGTGTATAAAACGAATTGTATAATTATAAGTGTATAGAACGATTATATACAATTTGAATTTGTATAAAATGAGAAAGAGAGAAAGACAAAAGAGACTTGGGCAGGGAATATACAATTGAATCGAATTGTTTAAAACGAGAAAGAGAGAAATTATATTCAATTTGAATTTGTAGAAAACGATAAAGAGAGAAAGACAAAAAAAAACTAGACAGGGAGTATTTTTATTGTATAATTATAACTGTATAGGACGAAAATATATGTATTTGAATGTGTATATACAATTTTCTCTCGCTTTATACAAACAGAAACACAATTTATACATTTCGTTTCTGTTTGTATAATCGAGAGAGGCGTGGATGGTGAGCGAGATTAGGGAGAGTGGCAAGCGAGATCTGGGAGAGGGAGAGAGAGAAATAAAAATATATGTATTTATTTTCCTCTCGCTTTATACAAATCGAAACATATTTTATACACTTGTGTTTGTATAAAAGTGAGAGGAAGTGAGCGAGAGATGGAGCGAGAGAGGAGAGTGGCGAGCGAGAGTTTATGGGAGAGAGGTGACTGACAAACAATTTGCTATTGGACACAACTAAATCAAAGGGTGGTTATAGCAATTAATTATATTTATTAGTTTGTCATTATATATAAATTTTCCTTTGCGATATGATGTGTTTTTTTTAATTTTGATGCGTTTAGATATATTTAGATATATATAGATACGTGTATCGGGATATACAAGATTATGTGTAATTTGTTCTATCCAAATGGATTTGCATTTATATGTGATACATATTAAATCTCACTCGTTTCTCTCACCTCTCTCATCTCGCTCACCATTTTCATGATCAAACGATCCCCGAAGCATGCATACCCCCATCTCGACGATTTTCGTGTCCTATAGAAAACCATTTTTTGGGTGATCCTGATTTCGACGTCAAAAATGGTAAAAATGTTTGTGGACTTCTGTCAAGACCTTAGATATGCATCCGTTTGGACCTCACGGCCATTCAGACCCATTTTTAAGGTCAAACGAGGCCCAAAGCGCGCATACCCTCCATTTCGACGATTTTCGTGTGCTATAGCAAACCATTTTTTGGGTGATCCGGATTGCGACATCAAAAATGCCAAAAAATTTTGTGGACGTCCGTCAAGACCTTGAATATCCATACGGTTTGCCCCCACGGCCATTCTGACCCATTTTAAAGGTCAAACGAGCCCCGAAGCGCGCATACCCCCCATTTCGACGATTTTTGTGTGCTATAGCAAACCATTTTTGGGGTGATCCGGATTGCGACGTCAAAAATGCCAAAAAATTTTGCGGACGTCCTTCAAGACCTTGGCTATCCATCCGGTTGTCCCTCACGGCCATTTCGACCCATTTTAAAGGTTAAACGAGCCCCGTAGCGCGCATACCCTCCATTTTGACAATTTTCGTGTGCTATAGCAAACCATTTTTCGGGTGATCCGAATTCCGACGTCAAAAATGCCAAAAGTTTTTGTGGACGTCCGTCAAGACCTTGACTATGCATCTGGTTGGCCCTCATGGCCATTCCGACCCATGTTTAAGGTCAAACAAGCCCCGAAGCACGCATACCCCCCATTTCGACAATTTTCGTATGCTATAGCAAACCATTTTTCAGGTGATCTGAATTACGATAAAAAATGATTTGTGGACATCCGTCAAGACCTTGGCTATGCATCCGGTTGTCCCTCACGGCCATTCCGACCCATTTTTAAGGTCAAACGAGCCCCGAAGCGCGCATACTTCCCATTTCGACGATTTTCGTGTGCTATATCAAACTATTTTCTGGATGATCCGAATTGCGATGTCAAAAATGTCAAAATTTTTTGTGGATGTCCGTCAAGACCTTGGCTATGCATCTGGTTGGCCCTCACCGGCATTCCGACCCATTTTCAAGGTCAAATGAGCCCCGAAGCGCATACCTGTCATTTTGCGATTTTCATGTGCTATAGCAAACCATTTTTTGGGTGATCCGGATTCCAACGTCAAAAATGTCAATTTTTTTTGTGGACGTCCCTCAAGACCTTGGCTATGCATCCGGTTGGCCCTTACAGCCATTCCGACCCATTTTCAAGGTCAAACGAGCCCCGAAGCGTAAATAAGAAGAAGAAATTAGAGAGAAGAGAAGACTTATTATTAATGAAGAGGAGCCTCTATTTATAGGGAAAATCTAACTTCGTCCCTAAGTAGGACTTTTAACCATATCCTAAAAGGACTTCACATGATAGACATTCACTATAATACAAATACTTTATAACGGTACACTTTTATTTTAATTAATTATTATGCTTGTAATTTATTTTACGTATTCACTATATTAAAAGTATATTTAAAGATCTTTTTCTTCATATTTGTTTTAAATATTAATTACTTAATCATTAAATGATTTTCTTATATCTAAAAAATTAAACATTAATTTTAAGAGCCCGTGCAAAATTTAGATTGAATAATTAATAATAAATGTATGAAGTATTTGATCCGAGTGTATTATATTATTTATTCTTATACAAGCCTAGGGGCCGAAGATACCTGGTTCAACGAGTATTTAATTTGTTAGAATATTATATATACTAATATAAATAGGATAAAAATAATTTATATTTACTGAATTACCTTATTAATGTAATAAAACCTTCTAGAATAATAATATTTGGCAGAATGTTTAGATTTAGGGAATATCTTTACTTTGGTAACTTGTTCCACACTTAACCAGACACTAAATTAACGTCATTCTATTCTTGCACTATAGACTATATCTGATCATGTACTTCTTGATGTTTATATGTACAACGACGGAATGGCCTGCAAGGTCCCGATATTTGTTATGATTTGTAATTTTGATTGTCGTACTTTATGAGGTTTTCATTTCGATATATATATGTTCAAAATGTTTTATTTTGAACTTCATGAATTAGGCAAAATAAAAAAAAATATAAAAGTTGTTGTCGAGTAATAAATACTCTTATATATGTAGTCATTTGTTAGTGAATGTTTTACTTTTAGTTTGAAATTTTCTAACGCGAAATCAAATTTAATTAAACCCAATATAATAACATCAGAAAAATACATTAATATTTTCAGTATTTTGCATGATTAATTGTCTTGCTCTATGTATGAAGTTTGGAATGAACCTAATAGTTGGATCCATGAGGAGATAGAAGAAAGTCATTCATTCCGGTCATTGAGTCCAGATTGAGGATTGATTGATTTAAATCAAAGACTTGATTATATATAGGAGAAATGTGTTCTCCTAATACTGCTTTGTGGAAACCTAGAATAGAAGAAAGTCTCTTTAGGATGACTCTATCCTAGCTAGACCGAATTCCAACTACTTATTATAGAAGACTCAGGCATACTTATTCCCGATATACTTTTCCTAAGTGACATCAGAATACTTTTTCAACTAATTCGAAAGGAGCAATAAATGATAGGTTCACCCCTCACCCTGAAAAATTGGGGAGTTGAGACTTCCCTGCTCTTAATTAGACCCACTGTAAGGCCAATAAGATCAGGAGGAAGGGGATTGAATTCTTCCTGTTATCCGAAGTGACTCTACATGATGTTGACTCTATTACGATACCTCCCATTGTCGCAATAGAAATCGAGTATGGAGGTGACTTCGCTACACTTGTTTATAGTTGGAAATTTCAACTCGAAAGCCCTAGTACTACTGACTTTGCACTAGATTAAATTGAAGCCAGAGAAATTCAAAATATGTGAACTTTCATCGACTTGAGGCAATATATCCAAAGAGCCTACCCTATAATAGATTCAGCTAAAATGCTTGAAAGATTGCTTTCTCAATCATGAATTCAAACTTATTACTACTTGAATCACGAAATGTGCTGGCAAGAGTCATCGAAAAAGGTTGGAGAATATAGATCAGTCCAAGTCCTATATAAATAAAATATTACAACCTTGCACTTCCTTTTATTTTTACACAAGCATACTAAAATATCGACTCCATTAACCTTGCACTTCCTCCTTATTTTAGTCTTATATAAATAAAAAGTGATGTATACCCTCTATTCAACGATAACATTTTTGACACGAAATATAAATATATCTATATCAGAATATTCGAACTGTTCTAACGTGTGATTTCTTGACCGCTCCCTTCTTAGGAATAGTGACAATAAGCACTTCCTTCTCCATTGTTGATATCACTTTATCAACCCCAGCATCCTCAGGCAAATTAAAAACAGTTGAAAACTTGCCAACTTTTTTCTGAAAATGATGCCAATTGTCATATTCTTTTTCTACTATTTTTTTCTCCCCACTAATCTTTAAGACTCTATCATCTTCTACTTGTACCTTCACTTCTTCTTTCTTATATCCATGCAAATTATTGGCTCTAAAAACATATGCCTCTGGGGTTACATTACACTCAAATTGAGCTAAAAATGGAGTAACATGTGGGAATGATAGTGATGGTGCTATGAGAGATCGAGGGGTTTCGAGATAAAATTTATGAGAGGGATCATAAGGATCCTTCTGACCTCGACTTGTTTGGAATTGATGTGTGAATTTTGTTGTTGCTAGTTGATTAAAAAGATTGTGTAGATCTTGATTTCTTGTTGGTGGTGGATAATTATAAAGATCTTTCTCATTACCTCGATTTGGTTTATATTGATGCATTATTGTTGTTGTTGGATCGTAAGAATCAGAACGATTATGATTCTTTTGGAATTGAGGTGTAATTGTTGTTGTTGGCGGAGAATTTTGTACGTGCCGTGAATGGTTTTTGCGACCGTTAAATAGAGGTACTAAAGACATTTTCTTTTGTAGTACACTTAATTTGATTTAGTATAAGATAAATATATTAGAGAGAAAATGAAATGTGATGCAATGAGTTGCTTGCTTATTTAGAGTGTTGAGGAGTGGGGTATGTATTTATAGGGAGGAGTTCTGAGAAATGGAATCTTCTTTGACGTGTATTTGAGAAGATATAATAAAAGGATGGAATATATAGAAACTACGCACCATGTGTAAAATATTTATTTTCTTTCTTAGGTGATACTTTTTGAATTTTAGGATTTAAAAGAAGTTTTGAATCGTCAAATAATTTATGATATTTGTAATACCATTTAGGTAATTTATAAATGTATAAGTTTTATTTTAAAAATTTATATATCTGATGTTTAAATTTACTGTCAAAATTTAACTGTTCGAATTTTGATAATTGAACTATGCCACATAAATTGGGACAAGACAATACTTAATTAGCTAAAAAATAACATATCAAATTATCATGTTTTTCACAAATTTCAAACTTTAACTATCTATTGTTCTTTTTACATACCGTAACTGTTGCTTCCTTTGTATTAAAACAAACCTCAATGCTGAGTTTATCAAATATTTGTTCTTAAAATCGTCAACTGGGTGGGTAGGTCAACTAAGCATCAAAATATGAGTTTTAACACAAAGAAAGTGATAGTTGAGATATAAAACTTATAAAAAAAGTAATAATACTTTAAATAGGTAAATAAAACAATGAATAATTAAAATATAAAACTTATATAAATAAATAAATAAATTAGAATTTAAATATTTTTCTTTTACCATTAACTCAAAAATAAACTACGTTGATAATGTAAGTGTAATAATTATGCATGTCATAACCATATAAAAATTAAAATAAATAACAAGGGAAAAATGAAAGAGAACAAATGCCTTGGATTAATGTGACATATAGCTATCAAATCATTTTAAAATATTCGCATAATTGGAGGTTTCTCCCTGTTGTTAATTTATATGCATGAACCACCTTTTATTCTTAGATACAAATTAATGGAATGTGAAAAAGAAAACTTACCTCTATTATAACTTTGCCTTTTGTAGATTCCGCGTTACCACGTAACATCACAAATCACTTCTCCTTCTTCATCCAATTGAAAATGAAATCTTCATGTTGAATATATATACATTAGTGGCGGAGCTAGGTGGGGTTTATGGATTCAGATAAATTCATTAGCTTTTTTGTAGATTTAGATTTTTTTTATGTATATTAACATGTGAAATCACAAACAAATTAATTTGAAACCCTCAACTCCTAATTTTAGCTCGACCTCTGATATACATACATATATATGTATTGTTTCACTTTGATTGTGTACAAACTTAAAAAAGAGCAAAAAAAGTTATGGTTTAAAATAAAATAATTTATTTTACTACAAACATCTTTGGTATGCATGTTATATTGTTGACTACTGAACTTTTATTTTACTTAATCATATGATTAAAATATTATTGGTATTAGTTTATTGTCATTAAATTTAATATTATTCTAGGTTTCAGAGACCTTTAAAAAAAATATCAATTGCCTCTAAATAAATATATTAGTAGCAATTAAGCTATTGTCGTTTTAATTAATTGATATAAAAGTCATTTTAATTTCTTTACTGTTTCTCTTTGATAAGTTATTTTGATGTAGTATAAATTTTTGACGAATAAATAAACGAGTGTAGTGTAAATATTTTAAAATGTCATTATTTTACACTACTGGTAATTAAGTATGTATTTGAATATGAATCGAGTAATATAGAAAAAGAAGTCAAAAAATAGGACCATATTAGTAATTAAGTACTCCTTTCGTTTTAATTTTTGTGTTGTTGACTCCTTCTACTAACATGTCATTTTTAATAAAAATAGATGTTTTTAAATAGGAAAAATTACACGGATAAGCAAACTTATACTATTTAATTACTCATCATAGCTATAGTTTGTTATAATTACCATTCGCAACTAACATTATACATTAATTACGTTAGCTGACTTCGATTTGTATCATTAGTCATGTTTGTTATGTATAATTCGCCAGGATATACAAATAAATATGTATAATATACAATATTTTAGCCTATATACATATACAATTAACCTCTCTCCCACTCTCTGCCCTCTCTCCTCCCTCTCTCAATCTCGCTCGCCTCTCTCCTACCTCTCCCAATCTCGCTTTCCATTTATACAAATGTATATGTATAATATACAGTTATATACAATTATATACATATACAATTCACCTCTCTCTCACTATCTTCCCTCTCTCGGTCACCTCTATCGATCTTGCTCGCCTCTCTCCTCTGTCTCCCAGTCTCTCTCGCCTCTCTCCTCCCTCTCCATATCTATCTTGCCATATATACAATTACATATGTATAATATACAATTATCTAACCAATATACATATACAATTCACCTTTCTCCCACTCTTCTCCCCCTCTCTCTCGCCTCTCTCCTCTCTCCCAGTCTGCTCGCCTCTCTCCTCCAAATAACATGTAGCTACAAATTGTAATTATCAAACTATAGCTATAGAGAGTAATTAATTATTTTTAAGTAGTTATATGTGAAAGTTTTCCTTTTAAATATTTGCTCTTATAAAATCAATACATAAATAGCACTATTTTTTCTATTTTACCCTTTGAGAGTTACTCCTCCGTCCACTTTCAATTGCCAAGGTTTTATTAGAGTCAAAGTATAAGAATTTGACTAACGTTTTATTATATATTTTTTCATCATATCTTGATATGCAAAAAACTACAATTTCTAATACTTTTCATATAGTTTTTGAATATCTAAACTTTTTGGATAAAATATCGAACTAATATAATTTAATTTAACTTTATAAATTAGTCAAATTTACTTTTGAAAAGCACAACGTGACGTTTAAAAATGAATGGAGAAGTATTAACCTTGAAAACACGAATTTGACCAAAAAGAATATATGATTAATAGATATTCAATCATTAATTTAATTATGATGACATATAAGTAAAAACGAGGAATATATATTTGAATTGAGTAACGTAGAAAAAAGAAAAGTGGGAGTGCTGGCAAGCAAGGAACAAAGTAAGCATCATGCACGTCCATGTCAATGGGCACTACCTTCTAACCTGCTAGGAGAAATTCAACTCCTAGAACCAACACACGCGCGTAGGTATCGGGTGTTTCTTTTGTTTGGCACAATTGGGAAAAACACCGGGCAAACCACCCTTTTAATCAAATCTTCTGGTTAAACAACGTGTGCTTCACAAACGCACAGAACATTTATTAGTACACTAGAGTGATTTTTATGACTGTTTATGTAGTGAAGGCAATTTTATAAAACTTTAGCTTTGGGTATTAGCTAGAATACGATTAAGTTTATATCAAAATTATGAGATTATCTGTATCTAAGGAGGATAATTCTGGTGTTTAAATCCGTTTATAAGCAATTCAACTAGGATAATTGTAGTGTTTAAGTCAGTTTGTAAATAATTTAAATAATTCTCAGTACTTGTTACGACCATCAACGCTTGTAAGCAATGCAACTAGAATAATCGTAGCGTTAAAGTCAGTTTGTAAACTGTTAGAATGATAAAGATTTTGATAATTGACAAATACAGAAACAGATGAAAGAAACAGGTTGTACAGACGTGTTCCTTACAAAACGAATCTGACTTTGATAAGGAGAACGTCAACAACGTGAATTAGAAGTTATAAAGCTGTAGAATTATTTTTTTTTTTCAAGTAGCAACAAGTACAAAAAGTTTCCTTTTATAAAGGAGTTCAAAGCCAAGTGAAAGAAGGAAAACTAATTCCTATTTAAGGAAATCTATTTAAGGAAATTGTGCCTTCTTATTTATTTAAGGAAATTCTGTAGAAAAGAAGTCCAAGTAGAAGTCAACAAGGATTTGTAGAAGGCAAATACAAGTTGAATTATACAAGGATTTGTTGAAGTTTTGATCTATAAATAGGGAGCTATTTGCATCAAAAAAAA
>NC_028646.1:82461616-82494462 GCF_001406875.1 Solanum pennellii
AAAAAGGATTGAGCGTGCATAGACCAAGGTTAACTTTGAAATTGAGAAGGCTGCTAATTTTGTTAATCCAAAAGATATTTTTGCTGCTGAAAAATGACTTTTATTTATCCTCTCATCTTTTGATATTACCTAACCACTCTAGCCTTTGACTTCCAAATTTTTTTTCATCACAAGTGCTTGATTCTATGTTTAATTTTGATTATAGTTGTGGTGTATATGCTTTTTGATTAATGCTAATGTTGGGTTTGAGTTTCAGGTTAATGTTTATCTCCTATGTTTATGCTAATGCTTTGTTTTAGCTCATTGGGTTCTTGATTTTTAAGTGTTTGTGTAAGTGATAGCCCCAGTGGCCATGAGTATCGAATTTGCCTAATGTCAAAAGGGGGAAGCAGCTGCATATGCATATGAGTTATGTGTACCTATTCAATGCAAGCAGATAAAATTTGCCATAGTCAAAAAGGGGGAATTTGTTAAAGTATTGTTGTTTTGAAGTATGGCAAAGTTAAGGAGTTGTAGTAGTAAATGACAAAAGAAGGATGATGTGTGTCTTATTTGCGGAGTTCAAAATGTATAATTGTCATCATCAAAAAGGGGGAATTTGTTAGAATGATAAAGATTTTGATAATTGACAAATACAGAAACAGATGAAAGAAACAGGTTGTACAGACGTGTTCCTTACAAAACGAATCTGACTTTGATAAGGAGAACGTCAACAACGTGAATTAGAAGTTATAAAGCTGTAGAATTATTTTTTTTTTTCAAGTAGCAACAAGTACAAAAAGTTTCCTTTTATAAAGGAGTTCAAAGCCAAGTGAAAGAAGGAAAACTAATTCCTATTTAAGGAAATCTATTTAAGGAAATTGTGCCTTCTTATTTATTTAAGGAAATTCTGTAGAAAAGAAGTCCAAGTAGAAGTCAACAAGGATTTGTAGAAGGCAAATACAAGTTGAATTATACAAGGATTTGTTGAAGTTTTGATCTATAAATAGGGAGCTATTTGCATCAAAATAAAGTGCGCACTTACATAGAGAGAAGATCAAAACACGATCAAGAAGTTTGAAAGAGTTTTGAGATTTATTGGGAGCGTAGCAATTTGTGAGGAAAAATTGTAAAATTGTATTCAAGAGTCTTGTTTACAATCTGAGTTTTGTGAGTAGGAGTTGTTCAACAAGTTGTAGAACTTGAAGAACATTGGAAGATATTAAACCGGGGGGTTTTGTGTCTTTGGGTAGCTAGAAATTAGAGTTTATAATTTCTTAGCTAGGAATTAGAGTTTATAATTCCTCTAGGAATTAGAGTTTATAATTCCTTAGGTTACATAGCTTTGTAATCTTTTGTTGAGACGTGAAATTTAATAAAGTGGAGTTAAATCCTACAGAGGTGTAGGTCGTGGTTTTTACCCTTGTGAGTTGGGGTTTTCCGCGATAAAATATTGTGTCATTATTTTATTTACTTCACAAAACGTAACTGCTGTAATTTTCCAAAGGAACATATAGAATAAACCTGTTCCTAAGGCAATTTGGGGGTCAGAATTCCAACATAAACAATTTAACTAGTTTTCAGTAGTACTTGTTACAACCATCGATGCGCATTGAACAAATGGGGATATGAGAATACAATTCATTTTTGTTGAATGCAATGAAAATATTTATTTTGACTTTGACTATAATCTCAGGATTATAATCGTAGAATATAATCGAAACTTTGATACACTGCTCAAATTTTGTGATACAACACAAAGTATTATAGTTTATCAATAATAACAAGTATATAGTAGAAGAAAAGCTACAAAACTTGTGCTCCTAACATACTCATTCAACACTTGATATCCACAACCTGTAAAGGAGCTTTATTTTTCACATTTTACAAGTGGATATAGGATGCATGATGAATACACATACACCATTGTCCATCAACCTTGTCGAAAACATTGGAAGCAAATTGTTTTCCCCAGCTGCTGCCTTTAGTTTTGACCATCTCAATGCATGTCTAACATGGAGTTGAACATCCCTGATCTCGATATCAAGTGGGAAATCATATTCACTCCCAGCTCCCCATAGCTAGTTATGCCGCTAACACCAGGGTGCACGACACAAACCTTTTGACCAAAGGGTTTGCATTGCAGCTAAGTTTCCATGTCTGAAAGAGTTTTAAAAGCGGGCACTAGTACAGAGGTCCTTCCGGAGGGTATCCCTAATCTTTGCTGCTCGGGCATAGTTCTCCTCTTTAATAGCAGTCCTGTGCCAAGCTTTCCTCATTTGGTAAGATGTTTTCCTTCAGAATCCTCACGCATGACACAGCATGGTCTTAGTGAATGTGAATGAGAGCCTTGCCTTAAAGGTGTTGTTCATTAGATGATTTTACAGCTTAGGAGAGAGGAAATCTGAAGTTGAATTGAAAAAAAGGAAAGAAAATTGAACAGATGCAATGAACTAAGCAGGTACAAAACATGCAACACAATTTTCAAGGCCCACACTGGCCATTAAATATGATAGAAACGTGCATTTGAAACGAACTACAGAGGGGTAGTAACAATAGATGCTCAAATACTTAACCTATTCTATTGCATTTTCAATAGAATAGGTTGCTTGCTTACACGACAAAGAGTTCATAATAACCTCTAAATGATATAGGGAAAACAGAAGCTAGACTTTTTCTTCTCATATTGTCATCGCTTGCACAATCATTGCAACATTAAGGAACAAGAAGACATTTCCAAAAAAGACTGGTTCGACTGATTCCCTGTGATAAGGAAGTCATTTGACTTAAGGAGACAGAGAATTAGTAATTGGGCTTACAATATAGTTTACTTTGGACTCCTTAAATGGGCTGATAATTGACCTTAATAAATCGGGTCATTCATATAAATGTGTTCTTTTAAGTTTTCGTCAACTCATATTTATACTCTCCACTCAAGTAAGTTAAACTTTTCAAAAGCTAAACAAGTAGGTACATGCGTTTTATGTGATATAATACACGATATCATGTCACATGGGATGTATGTGTTTACTTATTCAACTTTTTAATTGTTAAGTGTCCACTTGTGCACATTGTGGAGGGCGTGAATGTCAATTGAGGCGAGATTGAAGGCCATATTCATGTATTATGCCTTAAACATTTTTTTCTGCCCTTCAGCTTTGAGTGTGCACAAGTAGGTACTTAAACTTATATAAAATTGAACAAGTAGACACATGAGTCTTACACGACATAATACATGTAAGACTCAGATGGCTATATAGGATGCCACGTAGAATGTGTGTGTCTATTTATTCAATTTTATATTAATTTAAATATTTACTTGTGCACATCAAAAACTGAAGGGTATAAATATAAATAAGATCAAGTAAAATAACATATTTATATATTATGTCCGCAGATTATACCAAGGCACGAGGCAAAATATATGCTCAAAGGCACAAGTGCATTAGCACATGTAACGTCCGAAGGGGAAAAAAAATTAAGTTCAAAATACAAGTTAAAATTACGTCTCTAAACATAAAGTCAGTGGCACAAGTTATGCCATTTGTGAACACTTAAAAGTTTTATATACGAATAAGATATAAAAATAAATAAATTAATGTGGTTGATGAAATAATCACAATATATGAATAACTCAAGGTCTTAAACTAGCATTTTTCTCTTTTAAAAGTTGTCCGTGTCCAACTCGCGTTTATTTAGAGTAATCAAAAGTGATTTTCTCCATATACAAGTATATATATATGGAGAAAACTCCACTTTCAATCTGTTTGAAAATAGTGAGACAAGCTCAATTAAAGCTTAAGATAAATTCGATTTTACAATAACGACGAGTGTAATCGCAATTTACGGGTCACAACGATGTCGTTTTACATTGGTCGAGAGGCTTCAAAGGTTTGTTTTTTATTCATTTTATGCAAGTTTACAACTCCTTTTTTACTTTCTTGCTCTTGATTTTTTGTGGTGTTGTTAGATAAGGAAGAGGATTTGTACGGAGAGTGGAATAGAAATCAATCTTCTTTCAGAGAAATGGAAGTATATTCTTGGAGGTTTGATATTTCAGGTTCAACCTTTTATTTTCTGAGTTTGGGGCGTGGAATGAATATTCGATGATTCATGTATCTGAGATAGAGGCATTTTGGTAGTGTAGTTTTTGTTGTGTGTAAGGTTTGTGGCACGGAAAAGAATTACTCACTCTATTTCAATTCATGTGACGTATTTTGACTTGACACAGAAAAATTTGTGCCATAATATTCTGCGAGTATAGAAGCTCAGAGACTATTTTGTGTAGTTGCTTTTAGTTGATGATGCTAAGAGTCCTTGATCATAGTTTGTGACTTGATTAAATTTTGAAACTTATGTGCAAAATTATGGCTTTTTTTCTTTAAAGAAATATATATATATACAAGTTCAGGTTTAAACTTAATAATTTTTTTAAAAATCTGAATATTTGTCTAGTCGACAGTTTCTTTATTTGGTACTTTCTGTTTTTTTTATTGTGTCTTGGGGCAGGGAGGAGAAGTGGAAGTTTGAGCAATCGAATTTTGCATTTTCTTTCAACTCTTGTTGAATGATGCAATTTATTTGTGTTCTTTTTACATAATTTGCTGTTGTTGTCATTGTCATATTTGATACATCATTTCCCTTTAGTTGTTTTCATGATCATAGTGCTTATTAGATCTACCAAGTTGTAAAATGTCACACCTATTGTCAGTACATACATGGATTTGCTGCTCGAGGGGTTCACTACATACATCGGCCTGGACGTACTCTTCAGGATGTCGGCTTCTTTCTTCTTCCGGTTGGTTTTATTGGTTGTTGGTTCTCTTTATCTCCCCTCTCTAGGGAGATGCTCACTCATACTCTTCTTTTTTCTTTCTTGTTCTTTTAAACGAAAACTCCAGGAGCTTGGGCAAGATAAAGGTTATATAAGTGAAACTGTTTTCACCACCCTCTTTCTGTCTTTTGTCTTGGTGAGTTGATTTTGGTAATTTTCAGTCACCAACTAATGTTGATTCCTGCTGTGGAATATTTCCATAACTTCCAACTGATTTTGGAGCTTTTAGTCTATTGGAATTTTCAGTTTATTTGACATTTAGGTTTTGATATTGTATTATCTTGTTATAACTCATGTTATTCCGCAGTGGACATTCCATCCTTTCATTTTCAAGATCAAAAAGATCTATACAGTTCTGATATGGTGCAGGGTCTTGGCTTTCTTAGCTGTAAGTGACCAGTTCTCTTGAGGGTCGTTCTTGTGTTGTTTCATATGTGAAAGTCCCAATTAGTTTCTACTTATCAAAGAAAAAAAGAAGAGAAGTCTCGATGGAATCTCATCATTTCTACATTCAGTTTAAATGTTGGCAAAGATAACTTTATTCTCTTCCTGAATGCTTCATTATTTCTCCTTAGGGCTACCCAACATTTAGAGAGAAGTCATAATATCCAATATGATCTGCTAAGTTGTTGAATGACTGTTTACTACAGGCTTGTCAGTTCCTTCGGATCATCACATTCTACTCTACACAACTTCCTGGTCCAAATTATCACTGTCGTGAGGTAAAGACTTGTCTCATTCGGTTGATAATTGATGTGCCAGTTTGCACTTTTCTGTTGCCTATGTGCTGTGTGTTACGTGAACTGTCTATCTTCTGATATTGCAGGGATCAAAGCTTGCCACATTGCCTCCTCCAAATAGTGTTTTAGAAGTTTTGTTGATTAATTGTGAGATATATTTTGCCTTCTCTCACTGTATTTAGTGAGTTGTTCTCGTTACAATGCAACTTATGTTGTGTCTATAAATGTGCAGTTCCTTGGGGCATGCTTTACGGTTGTGGTGATCTGATATTTTCATCTCATATGATATTCTCTCTAATCTTTGTGCGGACATATCATAAATACGGGGCAAGAAGGTAGTATATGCAGTTGTATACTCTAAATATTAAGTTTTGGTGAAACAGTTTGATATTCAGCTAAGAGTTCTGTTTCCTGTGAATCCGGACACTCTATAATTTCTTCATTTCCTTCATTCCATTTTTATGTTTTTGTGTTTTCAATAACTTGCTGAACTAGCTAGGGACTGAGGCATACATGTTGTGGTTTGGTTTTCTGTAATTTAAAATGGATACCCTAAAAATGAAGAAGGCTTGAGTTAAGTGTTTTTACGACAGCCACAAGTTGTTAGTGATTGCTGAATTTGATTCTGCAGATTTATAAAACTGTGTGCTTGGTTAGCTGTTATTGCTCAGAGCTTCTTGATTGTTGCATCTCGCAAACATTACACAGTGGACGTTGTTGTGGCATGGTGAGTGGAATTCTCAGCTTGACAAATCTGCGTTAGAATTTTTGTTTGCTAATAATAGTTGTCTGACTTGATTGAGCCCCCTATAACTTTGTTACAGGTACACTGTTAATCTAGTAGTGTTCTTTGTTGACAAACAGTTGCCAGGTTTAACATCCTAATCCTCACATTGAATGAATTTAATCTTGACTACTTCCTCCTTCTGCCCCTTTCTTGTTTCTTTTTGCTTAGAAGGGAAGGATAAATATTTTGCTGAACCACTGAGTACTTTCTTCCAGAACTGCCTGACCGTACTAGTGCAGCGTTGATTCTACCACTGAGCAAAGATAGCAAGGCTAAGGAAGAGAATCACAAATTTCTGAATGCAAATTCTGGAGATCCTGCAGAATGGGTATAGAGAAGCGTTCCGAATTGTGTATAGATGTGCATAACCCAAATTTATGAAAAGATCATTGAAGATGGGAGCACAGTTCATCTTGGAGCAATGATGAATGGTGTACAGACAATATATGGAATGCAACTAACCAAAGACTTCCGTTCAATATCATTACAAGGTTGGTTTGACAAATGTTCTCCAGGTTCACTAGTTTTGGTTTATAACGTAGAATACCAAATTGAATGTCAATGTTGTTCATGTATCCATGTTCCCTTTGGTTTAAAATTATCGAATGTATGATGGATTCCATCTTCAGCTGATAAATTATCTTTTTAATTTTGTACTCCCAAAGTTCTTGTGTTGCATCCCTCCTTCAGCCGAGGGTGTATCAAAAGTAACCTCTCTACCTCCACAAGGTAGGGGTAAGGTTTCATACTCATTACCCCTCCAAACCCCCCTACATTGGATATATTGTTGTTTTGTACTCCCAAATTTCTGGCTTTTAATTTTTCATACTTCGAGTCTAGCCATTGATAGTTGGAGTGACAACACTAGTAAATCCTTCACATCTGTCAAGTCTTAGAGAAATTTTTATTTTCACACGTTGGTGGATAAAGTTACTGGTACTTGTACTGGTAGAATGTAGTAGATGTTAGGTAAGTTAGTCACTCGCGCGCTGACCCGAATGGTACTGTCATATCCGAAAAATGGATGAAAATGAAGTGCTCTCTCTGACTTGAAATTTAGCACAGATGACTAATGACCAGCAAAAGTGACTGGGACAGATCCTTAATCTTACAGTTAATGTAAAGAGCATGTAATGTTCCTTCATGCAACAGTGGCATGGGGTCAGTAGATCCAATATGGATGGCCTATTACCTCTTTGCTGAAAGGCTTTACTTGAAAACATGGAGACTGCAAATAACAGCACATGAAACTTCTTGCTCTTCTAGCAGTGTTTGGTTGTTGCAATGCTTGAATTGTTGACACATGATAGCCCATGTCTGCCTTGCATCATTCATTCCAATGTGAAACTACATTTTGGGATCGTTTGTTTCACTTACTAGTTATATGGGGATTATAATGTGGGTATTGCTTACACAGTGAATAATAATGTGGATTTGTAAGAAGACATGTTCCATATATTTATCAACAAAAACTTTTTGACAATTACAACTCCAAATATCGTATCATGTAATCTGATTTCTAACTTATCAACCTCCACATTAGGTAAAACATTTACACAAAATCCATGAAAATGGAGACTTATCTTTCAAGTGCTGGATATTTCTCCGGTTTTCTTGGTGGAGAAGACATCTCAACTTCTATAGCCAATCCCATTTATGATAAGTCTCGAGGTGCTCTGCAGAGCTAGTCGGAAAAGCATGTGTAAATATTTCTTTTTAACATCTGAGGGCTTTTACACATGGTACATGAACTCTTTACTGTACTATGAGGGGATATTAAAGTGGAAGAGCCAAGAGATGACAAAGGCAAATACCATACAGGCTAAAAGGAAATTCAAGAATCGATGACCATTCAAACAAGTTCGCCTCTCTGAAGAGGAAGATACTTGTGCAGGGACTACATATGTAGCTAAATCATTTATTTCAGTAGTTTGTTGTGCTGATTCAATGTCAGTTGGCCCAACAACATTGCGTGCAATTGAATTGCAGATTTCACAAGTCCTGGAAAAATAACTTCAAATGATTATATGGCTAAAAAGAACTAAAGATGATTACAAAAAAAAACCAGTGCAAAAAAGCTCATAACCATCCACAATATAGAGGTGTATTGAGCTGCACAAAAGTCATTACAATTTAACATTTTTGTCGGAAGACGTCTATCTCCCTTGTCAAACAATCATCATAAGAGCTGAAGTTGAGAAACTAGGATGTCGAAGAAAGAAGATGATACATCAAACTTACACCTCAACTATCAATTGTAATCATACTGAACAGCAATCACTGGCCAGAATGTACTATAAAAAACGTAACGAATTAGCAATTATAGTAATAATGAAGAAGTTATGGCACAAGATGTTAGGTTAGAGAAAAGGAATACCTCCATTTATGGAAGGAGGAAGATCCAAAGTAAGAGATGTGGTCTTAACATTTGCTAGTAATTCTTTGGATCCATTGATGACCATGAATGTTTTAGGACTTGGGGAATAAGTAGAGCATGTGAAGACAGACGCGAAAAATGAAAATGAAGACTTCCTTCCTCAAGAACAATCTCCAGTTTGATAAAAAAAAAAATGTATGTTTTAGGACTTGGGGGATAAGTAGCATGTGAAGACAGACGCGAAAAATAAAAATGAAGACTTCCTTCCTCAAGAACAATCTCCAGTTTGATAAAAAAATGTATGTGTTAAATTTCAGTAAGGAAATAGAAACTAAAGAGCAAAAGCTTATAAAAGACTATAGTAAGAAGAATCAACAATGTACTTACAAATCTGAATCATACCTGTCCTTGCTTTACTCTTTTTGCTTTTCATTTTATTCCATCTAGCTTCTATAATGAACTTTTGTCTCTTTTTCCATTAACTATATCATGAATCTATTTCCCAACAAGAACAAGACATAACAGAAAAAAAAAAAAAACATTATTCTTACAGAACATTCACTGATTATCGAAAGCACTCACTTGACCCTTCCAACATTACAGATCATTTACTGACATCAAAAGCACACACTTCCAACACAAGAATCATCAAACCATATCATTGCAAAGATTAATAAAGTGAAAGAATCTTGGACATAACATAAGCCCAAAAACATCATGTTGAGATGTCAATCATCACATCTAATATGCAGAACATTTCGTCCTACTTAACCAAAGGTCTCAAGTCCCTAGCTACAAAGTCGCCTTTGTTAGGGAGGACTTCCTGACATGAATCCAGATTTAATCGAGCTCCATTATATGTATACGAGATGGGGATGAATCTTTTTTAAAAAAATCATCTTAAAAGGTCACATTGATCATATAGGCATCATAAGTTCAATATTCACCAAACCAACAACAACAAAAATTCAAGATTTGGTTTTTACTTACTTATTTCCCTTGATTTTGAACCATGTTTCAGCACAATGCTTATGTGCAGCAGCCAAATCATCTTTACATGAACATCCCAATTCAATAGCAACCCCATACTCATTTCCACAGCTCACCAAACCCAAGTGACAAATCCTACAATCTCTTTCAATTTCCCCTAAATACCCCTTGCTTTCATCATTTCCAATTTCTATACCAATTGAATCAGCAGACTCACTGCCACGTGGACAGCTATAATCATCTCCATCAGCAGTGGAACAAAACTGAGAATAACAAGAACCCTTGTCGGCATCGGAAAAACTGACACTAGCGGAGCTCCGGCGACTGTTACCGGAGCAGTCTAACTCCACCTGGGGTACCTCTAATCTTTCCATTTCAATGACCCAGAAACAGAAAATTCAAGAAAAAGCATTAATCCCTTTGAAAAAGCTTAAGTCTTGAAACTTGAAAGATTTGATTTTTATGATACACTGCATGAGTTGAAGCTACTGCATCTATAGATATGAAGAATTTAACGAAGTGGGGTGATGAATTTGGTGATTTATTAACTCAAACATCTTAAATTCAGTATCAAAAAAAACAAAACAGAGAGAAGAATAGAGAGAGTTTAGTAAAAAGTGCAAAGAGAGAGGGAAAAGAAGAATTAACGCAAAAAGCGAAAGGGTCATGGTTCTGTTCTAATAGCAGTGAGACAGGGGCCCTACCCCCAGGGGGTCACAGAGAGGATAGTGAGATATGATGTGTGATTATACAGTAGTTGGTGGAGTTTAAGATACATATATATTTGATCGAGAACAAGTTATTTATTCTGAAGTCGATGATAAGATTTTTTATTTTTATTTTTATTAAAAAAAAATACTGAAATCTGAAACTTGGTCACATGAGTCAATATTCTGAAACTGACAAAGTAAGTCTTACCAAAATATGACTTTTTGAGTATATACATTCACATTCTTACTGAAATGTGAGTATTCAATGGACATAACCACAGTATTATAGGTATGGGCTAGTTTGGTAAAATTATCAAATAACTTATTTTATAAATTTCATATTAAAAATGGAATAGCAATTTCTGAAATAACTTATTTCATTTTCCTCAATTCTTTTTCCCTTCTTGTTTCCCTATTCTATATACAAAGAAAAACTGTTTTAACATTAAAATAAACAACTAGTGCATCTAAGTCAAGAAATGTATTCATAGTTAAAAAGTTTCAATTTATTTTGAGATAGTATTTGTAGATCAAAATAATATGTTGCCTCCCTATTTGAGTAAGGAATAAATAGCATTGGCTTGTTACCAATTGTTCTCGTGACAATTCTTAGGTTTGGATTGAAAGAAGTTTAGCCAGCGAAGAAAAAGTACTTCGTTTAATTTTTATAACAAATAGCGTGTAAGGATATATTGAGAATTATTTTTTTAGTTTTGAAAATAGAGATAAAGTTTGTGGATATTTTATTTTTTTTCAGAATTTACTTATGGAAACGCATTGAGTATGTTATTTTTGTTATGTTCAAGTCAATTTTCGCATATTTTGACTATTTCATGAGATATTTGTCATCTTTCATCAACAATAGATATCAAATAATTAGCTTGGTCCATCAAAGTTAGGACAAATGAAAAGAAATCACTATGTATTTTTGTCCATGATGAAATTTAAACAAAGATCTTATGATTTTTAACTCAATTTCCGACTATTAAGTCATACCCAAGGGTGTGAAGGTATGACCCAGTGGTCAAAATATTTTTTTATTTTTTCATGTTTGGTGGATCAAAATGTCTTTACAAAATATTTTTTTCGAAAAAAATATACCGTAAAAATTGAGAAAAATAACTTTTAGTTTAAAAAATTAATTTCATAAATGATATTTCAAGTTCATTGTCTCCTCTTCTTGGTGCACCCAACAACACATACAACGCCCACTCCATTCCACCCCGTCACCCACTCCCAACCCATCTTATAATATTTTGCAACATTGTACAAATATTATCGAGATATTATATTTTTATTTACATACAAGACACTAAAAAATAAGCAAGTAAATTCATTCTCATATATATTTTTTTTTAAATTATTTTTCGAAAACATTTTCCTTACCGACCGCAAGATATTACTTTCATTTCAGCAGAAAATATTTTTGGTGCTTGAAAAAAAACACAGAAAATATAGAATTTAAAATAAAATTAATGATGTGTTTTGTGGTTTTCCATTTTTGTACCATTTACACACGGAATGGTTGTTGTAATAAGATTAAATTCAAGCAGGCAAATTAATTAATGCACTTTTTTTCTTGTTATTTTTCTTTTCCTTTTTAAAAAAAAAAAAAACTATATCTATTATTGGAGTTGGAGGTGAGTGATGACAATCATAATTTATCGCCAACCATCGACCACTTTCATGTTTTATTCTTTAATTATAATTTTTTTGAAAAATACAAGAATTTTTTTAAAGAAAAAATCATTTTGGCCAGAATTTAGTCATAATGAGATTTTTTCTATATAATTTTACTTTTTTTAAATATTTTTATCCATTTATCTTTAATATCTTTTACTAAAAAATGGAAAAAAAATAAATTTATTTTAAAATAAAAAAGATATTATAATTTTTAAAATTTTCTGGCCAAATTTTATGGTCATTTCTCTTCTTTTTTTTTATTCCTTGATAATACTCACTTCTTTAAAAAAGAATGACCTAATTTGACTTGGAACGGTGTTTAAAAAAAAAAATAAGACTTGTGGTTCTAAATTCAAATTGTCTTTTAAACTTGTGGTCCTAATATATACAAATGATTTTTTTCAAAGTTAACGGATACATGTGCATTCTCATCCACCTATATGGGTATGATATATTAATGATGTTAAATTGAAAAAAATATGTGATTACATGCGCTTAAAAGCGACTAAATATAATATTTTTACATTTAAGTGCTTGTGGAGACGAGTGGATGTTTGACTCACCTTACGATGTCTTACCAAAATAAATTAAATTGAATAGTAACTATGCATGCAACTTACGACGTAAATATTGTAATGATGTGCCTGGACACTTTCAGATCTTTGAATTGTTTAATGTTAAGTGACTCGATATCTTAAATGTAAAATATTTGAAATTAGTCTCTTCATTGTTTCATACGTATGACTTGTATGGTAACTTTATGTTATAATGATAATTATGTTGATGGTGTTTGGCTGCTACTTGTTGTCTTGTTGATGTCTCTTGATTGAGTTGATATGCCAATTAGTGTTGTTGTGACCCAAAAGGAAAGGTTGGGCTAACATGAGAATGTAATGGTTGCCCCGAAAGAAAGGGTTGGGCCAATATTGCAAAATGTTACTACTTTACTATTGACACAAGATATTTAAATGTTCACAACCTAGTGACCTAGAAAAAGATGATGGGGTCATGTAATATATGTATATATAGTTCAGCTTTAATGATTTATGTGATGAATGAAAAGTGTGCAATCTATATTTGATTACTTGTGAGTGCATGGTCACATGTTCGAAGGCTGCTTAATTATATTAGTGGCCTAATTAAGCCAAATTTCAATAGAAACGTTAAATTTTATTTTATTTTTAAATGAAGTTTATTATTGCTAATCAATTTGTCAAACTAGTAATAATTCTGTCTTTTCATTTGAAAAGTTCAAAATTTCGTTGAATAATACTTAATTTTTTTTTAAAGAAAATACTTATAAGTTATAACCTATCATTGATTAGAAAAATAAGGCATAAAGACAACTGCCTTTTTTTTCTTAAGCTTGTATAGCCGCCCTGGACGTGTTTAAAGAAAGATCATGTTGTGTTAATTAAAAATGCTTCATAATGTTTTTTAAATTTATTCGAGTACTTAATGGGATCGTCGTTGACATATATTGAGTAATATTGGGAGTCAAAGAGTCTGGAGAAAAATTATAGAGCTTTGATCTAGTTTCTACCCATCATTTGGGCTCCTTTGCACAAAGTTGTAGTATTTTTATCTTGTTTGGATATGCCATATATAATTATAATTTGATATTAGGTTATGAAAAAGAAATTTTATTTAAATATGCAGTTTGTTTTTCTTAAAGTTATAGTACTATTTTTTTTCATAAACATGAAAACTCTACAAGTCTCTAATTCTTATAAAATCCTACCAAATGAAAAAATTATACTTCACAAATAAAATATCGAAATATTCTAAGACACCACATTGATAATAAATCACATTTTTTTTAAGTTCCTTTTAAAAATAAATATTTGTAATTACAAACTTTACATACACATAATTTTGTTTTATAAAGATTCCCTCATCAACAATAGTAGTAACTAATTATTCTTTCACATAATCCAATCAATCTTTTCATAATTCATGCCGAGCATGAGTTTTTTTGTTTTATTTTTTGCAAACTCAGAATGATGGGTCTCTTTAATTTATGCATCAAATTTTACATTTCAAAAGTTGAAATTCCAGATTATGCTTTTTGAAGAATTTGAAAATAAATTTCAAACCATAGTTCGAGATTGCATATTCAATCATTAATTTTAAAAAATCATGACTAACTAGACACCATCAAATCTATATATTTTTGTACTTCTGATATAAGGTGGTGTCGATTGTTGCACGCGAGCCAGTGGATCCCTAATGATGTTGTTTTTTCTGATATTTTATCATATTTGAAATTTTCTTTTACTTGAAGAAATGGGAGAATATTATTTTTAAAATTAGTTTTAATTTACCTAAAAGAAAAATATAAACGTTTCATATTTTACTAATCCTTTAATTCTTGGAGTGAAAGATTTTAGACTCTTATATGTTTAGATTTAATTTTTCTCTTCACTTTACGTTATATACAATGTAATTCTTTACAGTTAAAAGTCTTGTTTAAGGGGTTGATAATTTTGTACTATTCATTATATAAGCGAATTGCCTTCTAATCTTTAGTCTTTGATTTGTTAGCATTTGTATGACACTTGGTTATTTTGATTCTAACAGTGTGATCACACTTTTTTTATACTACTATTTTTTAAGTAACACTAGCTTATTTTTACTACTATGTTTTTGCGCTCGTCTTAAGCATTCCTGATACATTTTTGAGTTTTTACATGAAGATACACCAAGTATTTTTCATCATATACAATTGCACTTCAGTATTAATGCTCCATCAATGCTTATTATTGCACTATGATTTGATATGATTCTACTAGTTATACATGAACATGGAATATATCTTTGTTGCATCCTGGAAACGTGCAACGCTGTGACTTTAAATGTTAGGTGTGCTAACGTAGTAGTATGTATAATTGGTCAATAAACTCTGATATCGTATATCCCCTGACAACATGTCAGGAATTCATTGATTTGGTGTAAACACCCAATGTTGTTACATTTATTAGAATTGAAGGATGTTATTTTCGAAAGGAAAAATTATGCGAAAGTTAATTTGCTAATATAGTTATAGTTTAAATTGTCATGGCTCGCAACTTAATTTTAGCTTTAATTACGTCATCTGTCCTCTTTTGTACATTGAAAAATACAAATTATACACATATATATACAATTATATGACATATATACAAATACAATTAGCCTCACTACACTCTCTAACCTTTTTTGCTCGTCTTTCTCCTTTCTCTCCCAATCTCTCTTGCCAGATATACAAATACATATGTATATCAGTTATATATACATAATTATCTGACACATATATATATATATATATATATACAGTTCGCCTCTCTCCACTCTCTGCCCAATCTCGCTCGCCTATCTCCTCCCTCTCCCAATCTCGCTCACCATATATACAAATACATATGCATATTAGCTATATATATATACACACACACAATTATTTAACAGATATGCATATACAATTCGACAAATATACATATACAATTCGTCTCTCTGCCCTCTCCCACTCGCCTCTTTCCACCCTTTCCCAATCTCGGTCGCCACTCATCTCTCTATAACATAGAGTTACGAATCATAATTAGCAAACTGTAGTTATGAAGCGTAATTAAGTTATTTTTGAATTGCTATATGTGAAAGTTTCTCATTTTGAAATACCCCCAAGGGAAAATTTCATTTTGCAGGATTCGATTGTCCCAAATTTTTTGATAGTAAACATGAAACAACTAGGAAAAAAATATAAAAAGAGAGAATTGATGCAATCCTAATAGAATAATATTCATTCGGATTTTGCTGTAGATTACAAATTCAAGGGAATTAGTAATTCCCCTCACATCCTTCTTTTTCACCAAATTAAAAACACAACATTGACAATATAATTGGAAGGAAAAAAAAAAGTGTGTGCAGTATGTGTATATGTTGTAGTATTAATAAGTTTTCAAATTAAGAAAGAAAGAGGGGACGGAGCTGGAGCATCTTCGATTGGACCTCCATTGCTCGATAACTCAATTATGGCGCGATGTGGGTTCGTCCTCTGTTTGTTGCATAAATCAGGCAAATACACACCTGAAGAATGGCGAAATTGATTTAAATCAAAATAACTAACTAGTCAATTAATGTTTCAAATAAAACGTTGTTACGTACCTTCACCAGCAGCTAAGTTGAAGTAAAGGTCTATTATGTTGGCACAATGATGGTAACAATCAAGGGAACAAAGTTTTGAGGTAAATTGTGAATCAAGCAGAGCATCAGAAGAGATTCCAACAGTGTTTCTATCGACGCCACAAGCATCGACACATTCCTCTGTCTCAATGTGTTCCCTCATGTTTGCAACAACCACCTCAGATGTCTTGCATTGGTACTCCACTTTCCCATCCTTACCTGATGAATTTTCCAACAAACACCGTTTGCCTGATGTCGAAATCGCAAATCCACACACATTTGTTGCCAAATCCTCACAGATAAAACTCCCTGAACAAAAAGATTCATTCATTCTATATATAGATTCAAAACACAAGACCTTTTTTATTATGAAATACCTACCTAGAGTAGTGCCTTGGAGAAAAACCATGCTAACAAAGAAAAGAATGAAACATGATCTCATAATATAAGTCATTTCTATTCTTTTCCCTTGATGATGAACTCAAGGAAAATAATGCTTCTTCTTGAGATGAAGATTAATGAAGGGGTTACTTGAATATATATATATAGGAAAATATTAGGAGGAAAATGCGCTATCTAATTTTAGTTAGTTTATTTTTGTGGATACGATTGATCATTTCATTTTTTCGAGAATTTTCAACTTGTAATAATGTATATTCTTTACTAAATTTTGACCAATTTTATGAAATTGGTATGCACGAAGAGTTCTTAGGTACAATTTAGTGGAGCCCACGCGTTTATATCTATAATTTATAATTTAATTTTATTCCTTATTATTAATAAAATATTGTTTTCTTCATTCTCTTGTTTGATTGTAAATTTGCTTCTTGCCTTTTAAGTTTTAATTAGTAGTACGTGTTGTATGACTTCATTACCCATATTTGTTTGCGTGTAGGTATTATTGCATTTCTAGGCGTTATGGTAGGTCAATCGATTAAAAAAATTAGATGTTTAATTCATATGAAAAAATGCACAAGTATTCTCTCAATCTATGCCCGAAATCTCAGAGACACACTTATACTATACTAAGGTCCTATTACCCCATAAACTTATTTTATAAGTAATTTTCTACCCCTTTTCGGCCTACGTGGTACTAGCTTGAAAAAAAAGTTAGCCAACGTTAACACACAAGATAGTGTCACGTAGGTAAAAAAAGGATAAAAAATTATTAATAAAATAAGTTCAGAGGTAGTAGGACCTTAGTATAATATAAGTGTGTCTCTGAGATTTCGGACACAGGTTGAGGGAATACTTGTGCATTATCCCAATTCATATTAAGAATTTTTTATATTGGAGAAATATTTACAAAAGCTATCGTAGAATATATATGCAAGTTCCATTTAGTGAAATTTAATGAAGATTTGGTTTATCCGACATGTATATGCATTTACACTTTTTATGTTCTGTGGACTTGTAGTAACGGTTTAGAGGGAAGATATTCTACATGATGTGAATATTAAAAGTATGACGTTATATGTCTGGAGTTGTGCCTATAGGTAAAAGTTAAGGAGTCAGATGTACCTTTTGGCAAAAAATTATATTCCATTGATATATAGTAAATATAGTATTTTTTTAATTTTTCATATGTTTATTATTTTATATTTTACAGTCATTAACAAAAATTCTGATTTTGTTACAATACTATTATGTCATTTTCTTTTACCAAACTAGAGAACAAGTAGATATTTCCGTATCCTACTCTTTTGGCTAATGTAATTAACCCTTGATTGATGCTTCATAATCCAATTTTTTGTTCATCTTCTAAATGTGTAGTTTAATTAACCCTTGATTGATGCTTCATAATCCAATTTTGTTTTCATCTTCTAAATGTGTAATTTGCAATTAAAATCATATAATTAATCAAGAGAGAATTGCATCTCATTCAATGTGTTATTTGTGCCCATTACTTTACGTTTTTGAATTCTTATATGAAAATTTGGAAATTTCCTCAAATTTATTCACAAATTATATCTACTTTGTAGAGAAAATATTATGAATCCACGAAATTATACTTAAGTTTACCGGTCAATAATACTAACCAAAAAAACTAATCAACGCTAAGGGGATTCAAAATCCAAAGAAACAGACACATGAAAGTAGCCGAAGGAGGTTCGACATCTACTATATATACCTAAAAATTATTTTAATCATATAAAAATATATTCCGTCAAAGGGAGCTGTGGTGGCTCCGCCACTGACTAAAGAATAACAATAATGTTGAATATTTGTTCTTTAGTTTTACATTCGTTTTAGACATTTAAAATACATAACCTAATTTTAATTTTTCTTTAATGTTTAATCATGTAATTAATATAATATTAGACCTATTTTAGCATGATCTAATATTTTTAAATTATGATCAATTTTCATTATTACTTATTAATTTACAATATATTTATTTTATACTATTTCATTATTACTTTTTATTGAATATTTTAGTGTCATCACTCATATCGTATTTTGTGTTATTTTCTTAAGAAACACCTTAGATAGTTTTATTTTGGTTGGACTAAAGAAAAATATTTGAAACACAAGTTAATTATATGTTTGTATGAATACTTTATCCGAAAAAATCTAGAAACCCGAAAAATTATGAGGTTTATTAGTTTGATTTGATTTAAAAATCTAAAAATTCGACAGAAATAAATTAATTTAATATTTAAAAAATCTGAATTAATCCCAAATTAAAAACCTCAAGAAAAAAGAAGGTTAAAGACTGAAATCAAAATTAAAATTTAAACATATAGTGTACGTACATGTTATAGAATAGTTCAAAGGGATCTCTTGCTTGAATTGAAGAACAAAGGATATACTCCTTTCCCCAAGAAAAAGCCTGTTGTTGCAGAATATAGTCCAGAGGGGTCTTATAGGGGAGTTAAGGCAAGGGTCAACGATATGCTTAGAAACGGAGAAATGACGGACACAAGTTACCCCTATTTTTCTATTTCTAAATTTTAAAGGAAATAGGGGAAATTAGGGATAAGTTTATTAGTTTAAGTGGTATAAGTGAAAGTCTATTGACCTGTGTGGCATACCACAGAACATTCAATTGGCGTTTAACATATTATGTTAATGAGAAAAGTATTTTTATCCTATAGTTTGACGGAAAGGATATATTTGAGCCGAAATATAATTCAAGAGTATATTTGAGCTATTTCAGATAGTTCAAAGGTATCTTTTACCCTTTTCCGTATATATTAATACAACTAATAGAATAAATTTATTTCAAAATTATCTAATTATCTCAAATCAAACATACAATAAATTAATACTTCCTCCTTCTCATTTTATGTGGCAATATTTGACGGGACACGGATTTTAGGAAATATAATGAAGACTTTAAAATGTTTACCTAATTATCCTTCAAAAAAAAGTAACTCACTTTTCTCTTTCCTCATAAATGTGTTAGAGTACTATCTTTAAAATTAAATGGTACTAACAAGGCTAAAAAAATATATCTATATTTAAATACTTATCATATAATAAAATGTATGTAACATTCTTCTTAGAACTGATAAAAAGAAAATGACGTCGGAGCAGTACCTATGTGTGACTCAATGGTGGGTAAATTTGAAAAGCTTAATAACCACGAATAGAAGGGGAAGTTCCAAAAAGATGGATAAGAAGGACCCTCCCTAATACATTTTGTTAGAAAGAAAAAATATATATTTAGACATGTGTTACTTTAAATAACAATTTCTTATAACCACAAAAATATGGTGTCATGAATAAGATCATAACTTCTTGTCCAGTCATATAACATTAAAAAGAAATAATATTTGTACAACTAATTGAGCAATTGAACTTAAGATTAGACAACACTTTTTCGATAGAAAATTATAGTTGCAACTTTGAGGTAGATCACAAGTCACTAAGTGATGATGATTCAAAAATGGAAGTAGTAGCAACAACTTGCTTCTCCCACTTTTCCTTTTTCCAACACAAAAGGATATGCACAAAAAACAGCACAGTAAAAAGAAAATGTAAAGACAAGGGAGCTAATGTGAAGTGCATGGTTTTGGAAAAAAGTAGTGCTGCAGAAGAGGCTAAGAGACAGAGTAGTAGTGTGTATATGCTGCAGACCTTAACTAGCTGGCTGTTGAAACAAGAACAAGATGGAGTTATTGATGCTGAACTTACTATTGTTCTGTCGAGTATTTCGATGGCTTGTAAGCTGATTGCTTCTCTGGTTCAAAGAGCAGGCATTTCCAAACTTACTGGAGAGGAACAAAAGAAGCTTGATGTTGTCTCTAACGAGGTTCGTTAGTTTAACCGTTTGGATTCTTACTGAGCCTAGCTCCTACTTAAAGGTTCTTGAATTTTTGAACCCGACATCTTTAGTTAGTTAAGAGTAAAGAGATACCAATTATCTCACCAAACTTGGGAGGTAGCTCATTCTTGTAGTACACCTACTAGGACTTTCACTAATTCCAAATCAATAAGATCTGTTCTACTAGTGTGATCTTTATTTGTTTGCAGTAAGACATAGGAAGATTCAAGATAAACGTTTATTACTATAGTATGGCATGTTGAGCTAGATAGATGTTCATGGCTTGGCCAGGTATTCTCTAATTGTATGAGGGCAAGTGGTCGGACAGGGATCATAGCATCGAAGGAAGAGCATGTACCAGTGGCTGTAGAGGAGAGTTACTATGGAAACTATATCGTGGTGTTTGATCCTCTTGATGGATCATCAAATATTGATGCTGCTGTATCTACTGGCTCTATCTTTGGTATATACACTCCAAATGACGATTGTCTCCTTGATCTTGAAGATTCTACCACGGTATGTACCTATGTATCCTCTCTTATCGAGATTCAGGAGAAGTAGGATCTTTTATTGTCATACTTGTTATATATGCTAGATAATTGCTATAATCATTTTTGTCTATCTAGTTATGAATTGTATCAGATTGATTGACTTTCTGGAGCCTAATTTTTCGCCTGAATAGTTAACCATATCGAATACACATGTCCAAACTTGCAGCTTGACAATGTGGAGCAGAGGTGCATAGTGAATGTGTGCCAACCAGGGAACAATCTTCTAGCAGCAGGGTACTGCATGTACTCGAGCTCAGTGATCTTCGTGCTCACGTTGGGAAATGGTGTTTTTTTCTTTCACCTTGGATCCAATGTTTGGAGAGTTCATTCTGACTCAAAAAAACATCCAAATACCTAAGGCTGGAAAGATCTACGCGTTCAATGAAGGAAACTACCAGCTATGGGACGACAGATTGAAGAAGTACATCGATCATTTGAAGGACCCCGGTCCTACTGGTAAGCCTTACTCAGCCAGGTACATTGGCAGTTTGGTTGGTGATTTTCATAGGACTCTTCTATATGGTGGCATTTATGGCTACCCGAGAGACAAGAAGAGCAGGAATGGGAAGTTGAGGCTTTTGTGTGAGTGTGCCCCGATGAGCTTTATTGTGGAACAAGCCGGTGGCAAAGGATCGGATGGCCAACAAAGAATTCTTGATATTCAACCAGTTGAGGTGAGAACAAATTACTGACTGCTACATCTTCTGTCAACAAGCAAAGTAGGTTAGTTAATTTGTTTTCTTCCGTTTCTTTCATTGCAGATACATCAACGCGTTCCATTGTACATTGGAAGCATAGAAGAAGTTGAAATATTGGAAAAGTACTTTTCTTAATACAGATGTGAACTGAAGGGGTCATTCATTAGTTTTTTAACTACTTTAGTTTTGTAAGCAAACAAAACACATGAAGAGCTGTATATTTGTATATTACTTGAAAGAAATTCTTCTCACAAGTCTAAGCGCAAAGACTTGGATGATTATATAGTCTTGACAAGCTTTGCAGTGATTCAACTCACTATACAATTGGAATGGTGCTTATATGCCATATATTCTTAAAATTTTACCACATATTCTTAAAATTTTACAAGCATCGAGTAGCCTCGAGGTCGAGGCTCAATGGACTGAACTGGAGTAGTGTTGGCGAGGACTCCAATTGAGACAGAAGCAAAAATAGAATAGGTTGAGATAGTTTACAGCTGTTGTTTTTTGTTCTTTTCTTATTTCCTTTTTACTAGCTTAGTTTTTGAAAAGCCCAAAAAGGTCTCGTCTTCGTGTGACATATAGGTCATGGTTTCAAAACATGAAAATCAATCACTTATACTTAAATCCGGATAGGCTGCGTAAATCACCCCTAGGGGTCGCGTAAACACGAGACTGAACTACCCTTTTATGTATCCAAAATGTGAGAGACTCCTTTAGCATTGAAATAATGGCTCTTTTTGTCTTTCACAGTACAATAATCAATAGCTTGGCAAGTTAAATAGATTTTGAGCAAAAATATGACTTTTTTGGCATTGAATATTAACTTGTAGTTTTCCCAAGTTTCTCTTTTTAATTAAGTCCAAAGGTTGCATCTTTTCTGTTATCCCATTTTGATCCCTTGAATTTTCAGCCACATATGATCTTTTGATCTTCAAGCCCTTTAGATATTGTTGTGACAAAATTATGTTCACACAATTGTCAAAAGGAAAAAAGATAAGCAGGCAACCCCAGTAGTCAATTCAGAGATGGGGAGAAATGGCTGAAGCTCTTCTTGGAACCAAATGCTCAAGTTCTTCTTCCATTTCTCATCTCTCTCCTAATTTCCATCTCTTCCCCACCAATATCAAGAGATCACAACATCTCATCCATGGAAATTTCAGTCCTAATTCAAGAATCCGCCGCGAAGCAGCGAGCTTGGAAGGAGCAAAAACAGCTCCAGCACAGATCAAGAAACCGAAAAACAGATATGAAATGGTAAACTTGACAACATGGTTGTTGCAGCAAGAACAAGCAGGCAACATAGATGCAGAATTAGCCATAGTTCTTTCGAGCATATCACTAGCCTGCAAGCAAATCGCATCGCTTTTACAAAGGTCTAGTATTGTAAACATTACTGGAACTCAAGGCACTGTTAATATCCAAGGTGAAGATCAGAAGAAACTTGATGTTATATCTAATGAGGTTTGTTGCTTCTTTTTTTTTTACCTTCTAACACTTAGACTATTGTGAAGTTTAGTGCACTGATCAGTAAAAATGTAATCTTTGAGTGTTGTAGTTGTTCTGTAATTGTTTAAGATCAAGTGGGAGGACAGGGATTATAGCATCAGAGGAAGAAGACGTACCCGTGGCAGTTGAAGAAACTTATTCTGGAAATTATATTGTAGTGTTTGACCCCATTGATGGATCTGCTAACATTGATATTGCCTTAACCACTGGATCAATTTTTGGAATTTATGGTCCAGATCAGCAATGCCTTGTAGACATGGATGATGATTCCACGGTAATCTCGCAATTCTAACATGAAACTTAAGTACAAGTTGCGGTCGGCTATATGAATCATCATTGTTCATGTCACTCCATTTTTTGTACTCATTTCAGTACAATGTTGCATAAAATTTTAAAAGTGAAAAGCAGTATATATTTCTTTTGGATTTTCAGATTGATCAAGCAAGGGAGAAGTGTATAGTCAGTGTTTGTCAGCCAGGGAGCAATTTAGTAGCAGCAGGATATTGTCTTTATTCAAGTTCAGTGGTCTACACACTCTCGGTAGGAAACGGAGTATATGCATTTACTTTAGACCCTGCATATGGAGAATTTGTTTTGACACATGAAGATATCAAAATACCCAAGGCTGGAAGGATCTATTCTTTTAATGAGGGAAACTATGATCTCTGGGATGAGAAATTGCAGAGTTATCTTGACCACTTAAAGCAACCAGGTCCTAATGGCAAGCCATACTCAGGCCGTTACATAGGTTGTCTCGTGGGTGAAATCCACAGAATGTTGTTGTATGGAGGGATATATGGAAATCCTAAGAACAAGAGCAGCAAAAATGGGAACTTGAGGCTATTGTACGAGTGTGCGCCCATGAGCTATATCATAGAACAAGCTGGTGGCAAAGCAACAGATGGCAACCAAAGGATACTGGAAATCATGCCTGAGCAGGTAAATTTGAAAATTTACATTCAAGGAAAACGTAAATTAAGATCCTTTAACAGTATTTATAGTTGAAGATTGAACTTAAGGTGTAGGTGGTGTGATATAATGATTAAAAAAACCTTAATTACTTTTATTTGATGCAGATACATCAGCGAACGCCTATTTTTATTGGAAGCCCAGAAGAAATTGAGAAGCTGGAAAAGTACCTTGCCTGAGAACTATCTCATTTGATGTATCATCTGATGCGATACAAGTTATGTACCATAAGCATTTTACTTTATCAAACGACAAAATGTACCTAAGAGGCTTCTATCTTAATCAAATCCATCTTATATTTACAAATGAATGAATAGTCGAAATTTAGAACTTAAAAAGGTAATTTCTATTGGATTTCATAAGGTCAGCTGTGATGAATTCTAGCATGTCAGCCTCCATATCCATCTGTTGAAGAAATTAGTCATTTCTTGCTCACAAGTTCTAATGTCTCGAGCTTCTGTTACTCTTAACTGCAAAGATGTAAAATGATACAGAATCGATTAGTCTTATGGCATCTATTAGCTCTTTGTACAAAACAAAAAGTAAAGCTGAAGGTGAAGCAACTACCACTTACCAGGACTTAAAAGTTGGACACGTTTGGTAACCGATTTCATAGTTTTCACAGTATCTGAACCTGAAGAATCAATGATAAAATTGAAATGTATTCACATCACTTTCACATGAAAGAAGTTTACATTCAATTGTTCAGTCAAGAATTCCCTTTTACCTTGTAAACTTGTATCCTTCTCTGAAAAGACTTGGGTAACTGTCGATGAAAGCTGTGATGTTATTTTGTTTCCGTCAATGTTGACATTTCCAGATTCATATAGTGACCTGAGCATTAAACATTAGATGGAAACTCAGATTCTGTAGCTAAGTTGGCATTATATGAAGGATGCAACAAGAAATCTTTCTTCGTGGACAGAAAAACAAGAAATTATACCCTGAAAAGGAATCTGGAAAAAAGTCCAGTTTGTCCTGGCAAGAATGATCAACCCCTTGTACATCAATGTCGAAATGATGCAGCAGCTCAGCAAGATTGAAATTCTCTCCCAGAAGATCAAAGTTAGATAAATCCAAGTCAAAAGTATCTCCTTCCTTCTCAGAATCAGATGTTAAAATCCTGTCAGGAACTTGTGGTACCTCTGAACTACTTGGAATGTCTGAGGCATCAAAATCTAACCTACCTTTTACTTGATCTCTCTTCACAGACCTATTCAAGTTTGCATTAACTGGTGAGGAAGTCGAAACACAGTGATTTCTTTCTATGGAATAGTATGCTATTTGTTTGGTGGGGGTCACTTGAATTGTCTCTGCAGAGATTATCATGTGGTTAGTCGACATTAGATGAGAGGGAGCAGCTTCTTTGATGGAAGTTGCTGTTGAATAAATTCCAAGCGGAGATATAGATTTGTCAGTTTGGGATGAAGATTGTATTGGAGGTGTCTTAGGGTCAGAATAATTAGTTAGAGGGGATTGAATGGGGTGCTCAGACAAACACTTCGCATTGTTAGATCCTTGGACTGATGAATTTTTGTTAGATCCTTGGACTGATGACCTCTTAGGTTCATCAATGGGATCTGATGGCTGAACAGCAGAGCTCTTCAAATTATTGTTATGCTTATCATCTTGTGGCATTGAACTAGCCCCTGCAAGGAAAACGGTACTAACTACTCAGTGATCACCATAATATTAAGACATGAGATACACAAAGTCTAACACCAATAAAATTTACCTTTAAGTGACAACTGATTCGTGGGTGACCGTGTACGATATTTCTTGGCAGCTATGGAAGCATCTGAAACAACATCCTTGGACCCTTTCCTTTTTGAAGTTGTCGGGACGGAACTTGGAGTAGAAAATTTCATGGTATCAGCAGCAGCTTTGGAAGGCATTGATGCTGACATAAGAGCTGGACTAGTGTATGCAGAACAATAACCTGATAAATTTGATAACGATTTAATGTCACTACCAGATAATTTGTCCAAAATGATTGGTCTAAGAATAGATTATCGCCTGATTCTTGCATTTAAGGAATGGTATAGGCATTCAAAACATGGAATAGTATATCTTTCAGGGAATAAACAATAGATCATCATCGTATCATGGTAATGACACAAACTCAATCCTGTCTGGTTAATGATGATGCTACATCCCTATATTTTTCCTTGGAATTCCTGCAACTCTATCTGTGAATATATGTCCACTATGCCACAATGTAATATAAGCGCCATGGACTGAGAGCCAAATTTAATAAGACATCAAGTAAATGTTTTACAGCTTATTGCAATTGCCATTTGGCAATCACATCAGTGTACATAAAAAGTAAGTTTTGAGTGGTTAGGTAGGTTGTTTGTGTTGAAATTAAATGTTAGTTGATTGAAAGAGTCAAAAGAAGAAGAAAATCCAACTTAAGTTCATCAGCCATAACCGGAAAACTACTGGTACAAGCTAAATGCAAAGCCAATAGGAAACATCATGATGTGTGCAACTACAACATCGTCCTTCAAGTTAATACAGAGACTATGTAAAGGTCTTAAGGATTTGCAAGTACAAGGATTTCTCCATATCTTGTAGCTCCATCGATGTCAAAATTGGGAATTTGAGACTCAAGGTTATATATCTTAAGGTCTTAAGGATTTATATATATAAAGTTGGGAATCTGGGACCTAAGTGTATTTTTGTTGAAAAACAACCTTAAACAAATGCCGAAGTATGAAGAGAAATAATAGTTCTTCCTGTCTGGGACCTTGCAGCTCAACTAATGAGTACTCAACGACCCAGAAAAAATTAGAATTTGTTTTGTTGGATACAATCATTATAGGCAAAATCTTGGAGCTACTGGCTCTCACAACTACTGAGCAAACCCCATGAACAAGTTTTCCGTAGTCTTAGGCTTATTCATGTAGTTTCTTTTTTTTTTTGGTATCTATAACCATATAATAATGCTGCTAATGTTTTTTCTCTTTTGTATGTTCCAATATTGGTTTTCATATCAGTTGTCATGTTTTCTTCATTTCATAAGAGTGTCTCTATCTCCATAAGATTTGCTTATGCTTTACCTCCCTAGACTTCACTTTATGGCCTATGGATATGTTGCAAAGATCCCATATAACAAACACATAGACAAGTATATATAGGATAACTAGCAATAAAAAAAGAAGACCAGAATTGAAACCTGGTGAAGACTGTTGGAGCAAAGGTCCTGAAGAAGCAGGAACTAGGGCAAAGGGCAGCAGATTTGCACTTGCATTATATCCATTCATAACTTGTTGCATCCCCCTTAACAAATTCTGAACCTGCAATTTCTCTTGCTCTAAAAAACTTTTTGCTCTTTCAAACATATGTACTCATCCAACATTGCTCCTAAACTCAATAAACTCCTCGGCGCCTGTCACAAAACAATTTATTCAAGTAATACATTAAAACATTATAGATTCTAAAATGAATCCATATGTATGTGAGTGAATTCATTACCTCCTTGACAGGCAAGTTGGATAGGATATGAGAAGCTTCAGAGCGGAAAGTGGAGCGCGTTTCGGTGAAATCGTTATCGGAGAGGTAACGATCAACGATGAAAGCAACTTGGATAGGAGTTACTTTTCCTTTGCCTATATTTTCAGCTTTGGTTTTCGCTTTCTTCATCTCTCAGAGACTTTTTTTTTTTTTAGGGGGAAATTGCAGTATGTTGTGAATAAGGAGGGAAAGAGCAGGAGAATGTGATGAGGGACTTTATAACAAGCGCGGGACTATTTCAAAAGTTAAGAATACTTTAAAAAAAAATGAAAAGGCGGTAAAACAACATAAGATTTTTATATATTTAGAAATTATTACATGATTTCTATATCAAAAATAAATATTTTACTTTATTTGTCTATCTTTAGCAAATTAAGAATTCTTTGTACTATTAAAGTTATAGTAATCAAATTCAAATTTTATATATATGATTAATCATATTAACTTGGTAAATTATATGTGTAATTTAAGTTTTCTTAACGTGAGGAAATATAAAACATATATATTTCCTTATCTTTTTTGCTTGACTTCCTTGTTAAAACTAGGTTGTTGGAAACCTCATTAAAGAGTAATTTTGATTGAAAAAAATTAATTACTTTAAATTCATAAAATGAAAAGATCATTTATTTTGAACCATAAAAAAATTGCAGCAAGGTGTAAACCCTCTTCAATTCACCTTTGACTAGCTCCAGTTTTGGCCATATTTTATAAAATAAAGAAAAATTGTTCATGACATTTGATCTGTCTTTTTCTTTAAAGAAAATCAAATTCTAAATGCTAGCCCGAACTACTTACTTTTTGGAAAAAATTTCATTTTCATTCACAAAATTTTAATTTTTTTCGAACATTGTATGTGTTCAAACACAACTTTCAATTTTTGAAATCTATTTTTCCAAAACAACTTCAAAAACTCAAAATGTACTATCAAAAGCAAGCTCATACACTACTGTATTTAAGTGTTTGACAATTATTTTCATGGGAAAATCCGATAGTAAAATAACAATGCATTAGATATCCTGATTAGGTAGAACTGAACGGTTAGATTGTATACTTCCACCAGTGATAATTGGATTAGGTTCCTGACAGAATAATAGTGCGAAAAATGAATAACTCAAAGTAAATTAGGTACTAGGATTTTACAAAGAAACCTCCTTGCTCAAGGGAGATAAAAATCACGACCTGTACTCGCGGGATTCAACCCAAACTCCATTTCACCCAAAACGAAAAAAGCTTCATATTACAAACTTTTGCAACATATGAATTAAACTCTTAATCCCTTTCACTTTACTGTAGCAACTCTACTGCAAAGGAAGCTAAACAATAACTCTATTGTCCACTAAACCAACTAACGCTAGTTGATCTAGACTTCAAGAACCCAACAAGGCTAACTCTAGCCACCAACTCAGATCTCGAAAATAAGAGCATAAACAAGCAGCAACTTTGTTGCACCAATACATCAACTAATTCTAATTGACACTCCTAGGCAACTCTACCCAAGAGAACATCAAAACAATGATGTAAAGAGGCTAGACTAAAACATACATGATTCGACTAACTAACTCTAATTAATACTACTCAAACTAAAGACTCCTTTATAACTTAGGAGTAGATTTACAAACCCTTTGGATGGGGCCATTAGCTGAGTCTGTTGTTATGAGAAGACATGCACCAGCCACAGTAGAGTTAGCAGTTGCGACAGCTTGTCTTTTTCACGTACAGAGTCTTTCTCCGATCATGTCCCTTGTTAGAACCTGAAGTTTAAAACTTAAAATCAGCATCTAAGCATTAACAAAGTATATCATCCTTCAGTGTCAAAAATCTAAACATGGCTTCTCCATGTCACTGAACAAAATAGGTCCTACAGTGTCTAAGAATCCCATTTTTAATTACAGATATGCTAATAAATTTGTCCATATCTCTCCTTTGGTTATGAGATATGTATTTAGCATAATCATAATAAACACGGCTTGCAAATGTAGAACCCAGTAATTGGCTAAATGAACTTTTGAGGTAAGAATTCCAAAGTAAGAACATGGCTAAATGAACTTTTGAGGTAAGAATTCCAAAGCAATTTCATGGAGCTGGCTCTGTCAGTCAAAACTAAACCAACTTTGACCTGCAAATCAAAGTATTAAACAGCAACAACTCATGAAGAAACACATAAATAAACAAGAAGAGATGAAATAGAACAAGATAATACTAGTAAAAGGCAACACAGAGAGCCTACTCTAAATAGCAATAGAAACTTAATAGTCACAAAACCCCAGAATAATTAAGTAACAACAACAAAAAATAATACACGATAGCACTCGCTATCAAGACACATTACATTACATTGCAACTGCCGAAAGAACATCAACAGGAAGTTGGGGTTAATTCTCATTGATATCCTCTTCATCTTCCTCCTCGTAATATTCTCCCTCATCATCAGCAGTGGCGTCCTGGTACTGCTGATATTCAGATACCAGATCATTCATGTTACTCTCTGCCTCAGTGAACTCCATCTCGTCCATTCCTTCCCCAGTGTACCAATGCAAGAAAGCTTTTCTCCTAAACATAGCAGTGAACTGCTCGCTCACACGCCTAAACATCTCTTGAATGGATGTTGAGTTCCCAATGAAGGTAGATGCCATTTTAAGCCCGGTTGGTGGGATATCACAAACAGTTGACTTGACATTGTTTGGAATCCATTCAACAAAGTAGGAAGAGTTCTTGTTTTGCACATTGAGCATCTGTTCATCCACTTCTTTCGTGCTCATCTTACCCCTGAACATAGCAGAGGCAGTCAAGTATCTTCCATGACGTGGGTCAGCTGCGCACATCATGTTCTTGGCATCCCACATTTGCTGTGTAAGCTCTGGCACTGTCAAAGCCCTGTATTGCTGAGAACCACGTGAAGTCAGTGGTGCAAAACCAACCATGAAGAAGTGGAGCCTAGGGAATGGAATCAGATTCACAGCTAACTTCCTAAGATCAGAGTTCAACTGTCCAGGGAAACGCAAGCAACAGGTGACACCAGACATTGTAGCTGATATCAGATGATTTAGATCTCCAACTGTTCCATGAGAATAAAAACAGATGATTCCATGTGAACCCTAAAAAAACTGACAACAACTAACTATACAAAAATCAAACAGATGAGAGCGCAAACAATGACGTACAGCTTGGGGTGGTAAGCTTTAGGGTTCTGAAGCAGATATCGTATAGAGCCTCGTTGTCGAGAACCATGCACTCATCAGCATTTTCAACCAATTGATGCACAGACAAGGTAGCATTATAAGGCTCAACAACAGTATCAGAAACCTTAGGTGAAGGGAAAACGGAGAAGGTAAGCATCATTCTGTCTGGGTATTCTTCTCTGATCTTTGAGATCAAAAGCGTACCCATACCAGATCCCGTTCCTCCACCCAATGAATGGCACACTTGAAATCCTGAAAATTAAACACAGAAAACGTCCAAATAAAAATAAAAATGCACAGATGTACAAAAACAAATTTGCCTAAGCACAAACCTTGAATGCAGTCACAGTTCTCAGCTTCCTTACGAACAACATCGAGAACGGCATCAATCAATTCAGCACCTTCGGTGTAATGTCCCTTAGCCCAATTGTTACCAGCACCAGATTGTCCAAAAACAAAGTTATCAGGACGGAAGATCTGTCCATAAGGACCAGATCTGATACTGTCCATGGTACCAGGCTCCAGATCCATAAGAACAGCCCTAGGAACAAACCTTCCACAGGTAGCCTCATTGTAATAGACATTAATTCTCTCAAGCTGGAGATCAGAATCACCGCTGTAACGTCCGGTAGAATCAATGCCGTGTTCCGCACAAACAACTTCCCAAAACTTGGCACCAATTTGGTTACCGCATTGTCCACCTTGAATATGAAGGATTTCACGCATTTTCAAACTCAAATCTCAACAAAATATGCAGAAATTAAAATGAGTAAATCTGGAACACAAATGAAATGAGAAGAAAAAATACAGTAAAGCGTTTTAGGTTTGTAATATAGTGAATTTACGGCTCAGATGAACAAATTTTGAAATTTGAAAATTAAGGGGACCAGCTGGACCAGGACTTCACACTGACGTTGATTTTTTTTTCCTCTTGGAGCTTGTCCATTTTCGATTTTAAATATGTTCAATTATTAAGAAGATATTATTATTAATGTTTCAATTTAATTAATAAGAAATATTTATATGACTTTTACAATAATTTATAATAATGTAACTTTACAAACGCTTATGAAATTGAAAGAGTAATAATTATAATATGAAAAGAATTATACAAATGTAATATAGGAATAGGGTTCTCACTTTAGATTTTGTCGTGTTGTATATTCAATTTTATAGTTTTATTACTAATAAAATAAGGAAAAATAAACTTTTCAACAAATGATGATTTTTATGTGAGATAACTATTAATATTCAATGAAGAAAAAAGGATTATCATTAATCATTATTATTTGAGAAATATCATTATACCAATAATAAAAATATGATTTAAAGTTAAAAATAATAATTTAAAACGCCAGAGCATATACATTTTTATGTTCAGGGACTTATACCTCGAATTTTAGGACTTACATCTTATGAATTTACATTTTCAATTTACGCCTCAAAGCATTTTTGATATGTCTCGCCGCGAATAGCATATTGAAAATTCAAATTTAAAATTTACCATAAGAAATTTATTAGAAAATTGAATTTATTAGCTTTTACATACTACTATCAATATTTTAATAAATTTTAACATTATTCTTTTATACTGTTGGAAAATAGCATACACAGCGGAAGAATTCCAGAATCATACATCTTGCATGAATATAAATAACAATCACAAATAGTTATCACATACAAAGTATGCTGAAAATTAACTCAGGATTACCTCTTGAAGCGTGTGCAGATATCTTGAAGTAAATCCAACTCCAGTTCTATAGTCTTCTACAGTGATCCCAATCAACAATTGAACTCTCTCAATACTTGGGTGGGCAAGTATTGTATAGAATTCTCTAATCAAATCTAGGTTAGAAAAATCCCTATTTATAGAGATGTCTTCCTAGTCCAAAGAGGAGA
>NC_028646.1:82496131-82524056 GCF_001406875.1 Solanum pennellii
TACCAGGCATATTGACCCATCTCAGAATCTCACCTTTTAATAAATCAAAATGATAAATAATATATACAGATCATAATCGTTATATCAAGATTAAGAATATAAGTACATTTAATAGTTTAGAGAATATGTTTTTATCAATCAGTCTAAAACAACTATCTCTGCTTGGTCCCGTTCAATACATACCAAATGCACTAGTACGAGAAGTTAGAACTATATCATTCTCATAATCAAGATAAATTACATTTAATCTCGTGCTACAATCTTTCTGATGATTTTGTCCAAATTTTCATCTATGATTGTGAACTATAAATTTTAACTTATAAGAACTGATGATTTAATCTTCTGTGTATAAGCTTAAACTCTATACACCAAATCATCTACTATATAAGTTAAGGACACATATATGACAATTGATCTATTTAATGTAACACTTTATTGAATTGAATAAATAAATAAACAATTGTTCAATATTAATACTATATCAAAACGCATGGTTAATAGTATATCCTAACATATACATCATGTCAAAATTATGAGTTCAAATAGAATGTAACCACAAAACTATATCCAAACCCATACAGAATTATTAACCAAAAAAAATAACGATAGTAAAGATTCTTGATTGGACTTGGTCGCACGTTACAAAGGCAGTTGCAATTAAAACTCTAATTCGATATCTCTAAAATAAAAATACTTTTTACTCATTACTGTCTTTGTTGATAGCATTCCTATGTTATCATGTTATGTCTAAATAAAATCAACCATTGGTGGGATTTTAGTAAAACAAATTTATATAACTTCATGTGTTTGATATATAAATAAAAAAAATAATTACACAATATTTTTATTAAATTAGGGATAATTGTATGTAATAACAAATAAATAACCTAAAATAAATAAAATAGCTATTGTTTGATTTAATTGTGTTTCATAGCAAACGTTTGCCAGAGTTTGTCAATCTCCTCTCTCCGAAAACTCTCGCTCGCCACTCTCCCATTATCGCTCGCCATCTCTCATTCTCGCTCACCACTCTCCCTCTGCTCGCCACTCTCCCTTTATACAACAGAAGTATATAAATTGTGTTTTTGTTTTGTATAAAGCGAGAGAAAATTGTATATACATATACAAAAATATATATCTCTGTACTATACACTTAATTATACAATTTATAAACATTTTATTTCGATTCAATTGTATACAAATACAAATTTTATACAAATATTGCAGAGAAAAAAGCCAGCGAATTATAATTATACAATTGCAGTGAAATACAATTTTTTCTCACTTTATACAATAAAAGTATATAGATTGTGTTTCTGTTTTTGTATAAAGCGAGAGAAAAACACATATCTTCTTCCTATACACTTATAATTATACAATATACAAACATTTTAATTTCAACTCAATTGTATGCAAAACAAATTTATACACATATTGTAACAAAATAGGCCAGCGAATTATACAATTTAGGCCAGCGAATCATACAATTGTATATGTATAGCGAGACCAGCAAATTATACAATTTAAACCAGTGAATTATACAGTTGTATATGTATAGCAAATTAAACAGTTGTATATGTATAGCAAATTATACAGTTATATATTTGCTATGAAGCCTAATTATGTAAACTTTGCTATAATAGACAAATATAAATTTTTTATTTGATATATATGAAATTCCCGTTAAACTAACCTTACTTCTTCTATAAGATAGAATCAATTACATTTTTTCCATTAACTATTAATATGGCTATTGGAATGTGAACAATTCATAATATTAGCTGTACATTTTTTTCCATTTCAGCTATTAGTATTGACTTTTTAAATGTGAACAATTCACAATATTAGCTATTCCTATAGCTTGTGTATATTTTTTTCTAACTTAATATTATGTGCATAATAGGGCAAAATAATAAAATTGATTTCTTAATCACAGTGTAATATAAAAAATGAATACTATGTTTTTTTTATAATTTGTATACTTTACATGACTCAAGGGATAACTTTCCATCTTTTATAAGATTAAAAAAATAATCCAAAACGTGCTTTCAATAAAATTGTATTACTATGAACATGTTAAAAAGTAAATAAATTACAAGATATAAATATAAGAAATTTGAGTAAAAATATCATTCATATCTTGAAGTTATAAAGAATGACTCTCGAAGGTTATATGAAAAGTGAAGTAATTAAACTTTGGGAAATTTCAAAATTTTAAAAAGACATTAGATTTCAAAATTTGAAATTATTCATTTTTTAAAATTTAACTAACATCTGGTAATGTTAATCTTAATTAATGTAAGAAGTGGAAATCGTATAATTTGGGTTGTTGCAAAAAGAACCAATTTAATGATATGATCAGAAAAGCATCTCAGATTATATTTCCCCATGATTTTCTTCATTTAGCAATCAAAGTGCAAGGATAACGAATTGGATTATTCATCATTGATGCATTTCTGGGTAGCAAAGAAATTATACAAATTAAAAAAGACTGGATCTCAGTTAGAAAAATCTTCTTCAATCCCATTACTGGAAATTCTAGAAAGATAACGCAGTAATAATACTAATCATCATAGATCCAAAACTAAATGGAAAATCCAAAGTACCGGATTTTGTTAATGCAACAACTAGAGTTAGAGTTTTAAAAGGGGATCTCAGCTTTAGAGAAGTAATCTACATTTCCAATGTGGAATCAGAACTCGGATAAATTGTTTATCACATCCTCGATCCCATAACTAAAAAACACAACGGAAATGAAGAATAAGTATGAACAGAGATAGATTGGATCTCAGAAAAGTGAAATACCAAAAGAATTTATATATCCTCATGTTGAATATTTCAGTATTTTATGTTTCCTCACAGATCCATTGCAAAATAGAAGAAAAAACACATAGAAGAAAGAAATAAGGAACCGATTGAGCAGAGAGTTTATCATTTGAAGAAGACGCTGAGAAACCCTAGCGCCGATGACGAGAAAATTGGCTGGGTAAAACGCAATATTTATATAGACTTTGATGAGAAGCAGTGGAAGCGACGACGGCGTTTAAGGGAAATTTTGGTAAATATTTAACAAACCCTAGCTGCATAGTTAAATTGCAGGACAAGTCCTCCTTCAATCTTTTCCGGCCATATTCAACCTTGGACTTCTTAGAATTATTTCCGTCTAACTTTGGATTAGTCTTTTATACAAATGTTAAATATTTTTGAAAAGTTTGATGTGTTTGGTCATAGTTTTAAAAATATATTAATTTTGTCTAATTCATCGATGACTCTGTAAATTTGGCACAAAATTTCACTTAGACATTTTAATTGAGCGATGTTCATTTTAAAACCCTCATATAAGATCTCGCTGTGTCATTTTGACACTTTGCGCTCACATGACACGGTGAGTGTAATACACTCAAAGTCAGCGCGTGAGGAGCTTTCTTTCAGGCCAAAGAAAATTAATTTTAAAACACTGTTCATCTTCTCCCCTCAATCTTTGTGATTATCTCATCTACCAGACACCATCAAACCACGCTACTGCAACATCGCCATGAATCTTATTAAAATCGAAATAATTTTTAATTTTTCAGATCAAAAAATTGTCACAACCATTATCTTCTGCTCATTTTGTTTCTTTAGATCCAACAATTAAATTTCAGCGCCATAAAATAATTACTCTATTTCGTGTTCACGTATTTGAATCCTCTGCACATACGAGAAAGTAAAAAAAAAATTCTTCCATTGTTAGTTATGACTGATTTTTTTAGAAGTAAAAAAGAGGGGGTGAAGAAGACAAGGGTGAGTTTCTTGAAAATTAGATTTGTTGAATTTCCTTTTAAAAGATATTTATTATTTGAGTTGTAAATGCCACGTGTCATCAAGTGAGTGGTTATTTTTCTTTTTACTTAAAAATCATTAGTTTAGAATTATTTTGATATATGACATGTGGTTAAGTGAAACTTTGTGCCAAGTTTAAGAGATCACCGATGGGTTAGGCCTTAAACTAATTATCAAAAGCGTGTCAAAATGATACAATAGACTCTCAATTAAGGTGTTAAAAATGAACAAAGTCTACTTAAAATGTTTAAGTGAAAATCGATGTCAAATTTAGGAACAACCTAAAATAAAATATCCTTTATCCTTTTAATGGTTGATGAGTGACAAATAAAGAAGTCATTTGTTTAGGAGAAAATAGCCAAAAGCCCCCCACCCCCAATTTATAGCCGAATTCCCAACTATCCCTACAGCACCAAACAAAACCAATATCCAGGAATCAAGCAAAACAAAACAACAGACTGGACCAGAACAAGTGAGTGAACAAGCAAAATCATCATCACAAAGAATAAAACACAAGCTGCAGCCACCAACTTCAGAAAAACCAAACTAAAGGTGATTATCACTCTTAATTCATTGTTCAACCACTGTTTCTCCAACATACTAACCAGGCATTTCTTTGAAAACAACTTCTATAGTTAATCCAAGCTTTTTGGCGGCTACTTTTAACCTCGGTACAGGAAAGGTAAAGGCAATTTCATTTGTTTATGCTATAATCTCAAATGCACATATTTGATGTAATGTTCCTGCCTCACAGGAAATACAAAGCTTGCTCACTTTTGTAGATCTCATGAAGTCAATTAATTGCCCCACCACTTTGTACAGTTTCTGCTTTACCACAAAGGCTAATCAATTCTTTTTGCCAGAACTCCATTCAGAATCCAACTTTGACAGCCAAACACGCAATTGAACCACTAACATCCATTTTCCCTCTTTTGATTAGCAAGCTTACTGTATAACCTTGCACAAAAGTAATGTAATATATTTTAAACATGACCACGTCTTCTTTATTTTCACGCCAATAAAAAATTCGTCCGTACAACGTCAATACAAATTCGCATGGCCATTAAACCCCTAGTTATTATTTAAATAAGAGACGATCACATGGCATAAAACAATATTTACATCCAAAAAATGTACAAGCAGCAAATAAGAAAACAAGAACAAAAAAGTGAAATAAGAACTGTCACAATGAAATGACTACAAAGTACAAATTCCAGGAAGATCAAGTTTTTTTCATTTTTCTTTTCAAATTATATAAAAGTCTTGCTCTTAGCCAACAAACAACATCCATGTGTATCGTTTTTATTTTATTTTTTGAAATAAGAAACAACATCACTGTTTATGCCGCAGAATTATGAACTGGTATCCAGTATCGGATGCAATTATGAGGAAAAAAAACAGTTCATAAGTTTTCCCGGCTTAAAACACTGAAAATGTTCCCTTGTCATGCATTAGCTTGACTATTGTCCTTATTTTCATTTTCCAAGGTATCAGGTTTGGTGCTGACTGCGGGGGCAGCATCCAGCAAGCTGGCAGCAATTGCAGCTTTCAAATCCTCATCTTCTTCATCTAAAAGCATACCTTGTTCCTCGTATTGGCGGTAGGGAACAGATTGCCACTGAGTTTGACCACTTCTGCTACCTGTTCTCTGTGCAGCATTGCAGGACTTGGTAATCCTCTCCGCATCTTCTGGTAACAGCCACTGTCCATATCCACTAGAAGCTTCAGAGGAAGAGATCGGACATTCCTTGGGAAATTTTCCGCTCACCAGGAAAATGCTCCAGCCAAAGCCTTTCAAGGAGTCAAGATACGCTGAAAGGTAAAATTTGGAAAGGTGATCAGGAGCTGGCTTGAGACTGTCAAAGTTGTACCACTCCCCATTTACTTTCCTGATACAGAACCAATGGTTCTGCAAGTGACAGATAAATGCATTTCTCAGTTCTGGGTCAATCTGAGCCGGCTCAGCAGCTGGGCTATCCAGTGGAATGATTTGAAGATCCCATACCTCCAGTACCTTTTGCAAAACCTGTAACGAAAATTCAAGCCAGAATTAGCTTCTACAGCCAAAGCAAAAAGGTGATTTAAAGGAAATCATTGGAAAAATAGCATCATAGTGACAGGATTATGCAAGTCGTATGGTCATAATATCTCTCTCCACTTAGTGTAAACTAGTTATTTCACATGCTATTTGTCTCTCACACTCAAACACATTAAACAAAACCTTGTGCCAGATAAAATGAGCATTAACTCAGGCTAAATTTAGATACTACGGGACAAACTAGAGTTCTGCATCTCCACCATTCCACCATAATTTTATCTTCTGGTATTCAACTTTTCTCTCGGATTCACTAGCTAGTACATTTGATTTTGACCTAAAAATCATTACTACCAGACGTAAAATAGGCTTGCTGCAGAGGCGGATCCACCTTAAATCAAGGGGGGTCAGCTGACACGGCTTTGTTAAATTTTTTTAGTATTTATATCTGTATATAGATCAGAAAAACTAAAAACAGAAGTACAAATATTAAAAATTACACTCCTTGAACAAGCAAGTGTCGTGGCTCGTGTGGTTTACGTCGCAAATGAAGCACAACGCACCTGAGTTTGAATCTCAGTAGGTGCATTTTTTGCTTTAATTTTTGAGCCCTCCTTTTTCAAGGAAAACAGAAAAGTTTAAGAAGGATTTAAACCTCCAACCTCCTATTTCTACTCAAATTAGGCTAAAACAAACCAGTTGAACTAGAATACTACATATATAACCTATTATAAATTTTTTATTACTTATTCAAATCAGAATTGGATACAATAATAAGTTATAAAGTAAAACCTAAGCCGAAACAAGTTGATTCATTTTCTAACTTTAATATGGAAAAAAGATATTGAGATTGGCTGAGTTATACCCTGATGATTATGCTAAATACTCTATAGTCGACCTTCGCTTTCAGCTTGAATATTACATTGTTGATGTTAGAGATCATGATAAAAGGTTCTTCAGTCTTAAGGAACTTTGTAATGTTTCCAAGATACTCGTAGAGAGGAAGAAGCACAAAACTTATCCTCTTGTGTTTCAACTAGTTAAATTTGCTTTATTTGTCGGTGACTACTGCTACAGTTGAAAGAGCTTTCTCGACGATATAGAGGAAGAAATATTTAGTACTATCCCCAATGAGGCTATTATGAATACATTTGAAAATATCAAAACTCGTCGAGGAGAGTTGTAGTAGTTTACTTGATTTATGTTTTTTAGTACATTTTAAATCATTTTTATTAATTTTATCAATTATTTATTATTTATTTATTTTTAAATATCGACACCACTTACAAAAAATCCTGCATACACCACTGGCTTGCTGGGCACTTACAATATCACAAAAACGAGGGGCTTGCTATGCTTGAGTATTTGACTGATTGAATTAATGAATTTTAACTCTACGTCTCTACCAAATATTTAAAATATTTGACATGGGTTTATATAGCATGTGCCTTCATTCACATGATTACTCTTTATATTAGGAGGAAAGGATGTGATATTCTATAACGATACTAATATCAGAAAGCACTTACCTGTAGTCACAAAGCTACTTCCTATTTTTCATATTTTTTACTTTTTTATAACAGTTATGCCTAGGCCAGTTAGCGTGCATCTCAAGTGACCTATTTCAGCATGTACCAACTAGCTCTTAAGAGTAAAGACATCAAGTACCAACTAGCTCTTACGAACAAAAACATGAAGCTACTTCAATCAAAACTCTTCCACAACTTACCCAAAGTTATAACTAAAAGAAGAAACCAAAGTCATTTGCAAAACAACAGGAACCAGAGAAAAAGTTTACCAACAGTTCTGTGAACAAAATGTCACAGAAATATAGTGATTTTCGTCTATATTATGTTCTCTCCTCATTTTTTCTCAAAGTATCACTTTACTTTCTCTCTCTTTTTTTTTTTTCTGACAATACTAGTGTCAAGCCAACTTTGCATCCCGAGTATGGAATAAGTCCATCCCCCCAAACTATGGGAGATGACTAGAATTCACCTAGTTTCACCTCTATTTAGATTTGAACTTCGCTAGGTTGTACTCCACCTCTTCGACCACTAAGCAACATCCAGGGCCTTTTCTCACTTCCTTTGTTTTTTTGAAAAAAATAAAGTTCTTTTTGGGTCACATTTAGGGTGTGCCATATTTTTGTGTACTGTGGTGATTAATCACTAGATTAAATGAATGAATGAAAGACCAGTTCATTTTTAAAGTTGCTCCCACGTCAAAACAGCCCTCAAATTATGAAACCAATTTACTTCTTCGATGTTACATTCAGGAGAATTTCATTATACTGGCATTAATTGCTGTCAATAATCTAGCGTGATTTTACAACATACCTAATGTAAATGCCACAACTGGAGTCTTGGAGGGTGTGTACACAAAAACCTTACCCTACCTTAATCTAGTACAATTCTAGTAACCTAAAATTGAAAAACCCATCTTTAATTTACAATGGTAGAATTCATTATGCTTGGAAGAAAACAAAAAAGCCACACGAAAACTAGACCTTGTTACCTGAAGAGAATATAAAACCACAACAAATCTTGCAAGCATAACAGGTCTTATAGACTTAGGGGTCGTTTGGTGTGAAAGGTAAATAATAGTGATGGGATAAAATTTTTGTGTCTTGTTTGGTTGCCATGTTTGGGATAACTTATCCAACCATTTATACCACAGTGATGGGATAAGTTATCCAATATATATGGTGGGATAAGTTATCCCAGGATAATTAATCCCAGGATAACTTGTTCCTAACCAAACGACCCCTTAAAACTTAAGCTCGGACAAAAGTAACATATGGAGCCTTCTCCTCTTCATAAAGACTCAATTCCTATGCCACTAAATGTTATAGAAATAGTTGACACAATAATTTATTGTTTCTTTATCGTGCCGGAATTTCGATATTCATTTCATTCATAGAATCATCATTTTAAACTTGGATTCTGTGTTCTTTATATACAAGATTTCACATATAGAAGGTTGGATTTTGAGTTTCTTCATAATAAATATGCCAAACTGACAAGATGTTTCCTAACTTTATAGGTAAGCAGCCTATACATTATGTCAAATACAATTTCTACAGTCATACAAGTTCAGTTATGGCTAAGCTAAGTGTTCAGATATTAGAATGCACAACATAAATTCATCCTACAAACTTCACCCAGAAATACAATGCAAATTTAGACCAGCACCACACAAAGGTCCCTTAATGGCATGTAATAAAACCAGGTATAATCGTGCTACAGAAAAAGGTTTTCAACGTTCCTATTACATACTGTAGGTAATCATGATAATTCTTTATGTAGGAAAGAGATGACTTCTGATTAGGAGACTAACAGCACACCATATTTTCCGGAGATTAACATCACAGAGCATTTACTGCAGTCATATCAAGGTATTTTAATCAAAATTCTTTCACAACTAAAATATCTTAACTCGACTTAGAGTTTCCCAAAAATTAACCAAAGAAGAAACCAGTGTAATCTGCACAAAGAAAAGGATTAGAGGAAGGACCCATCAAGGGATTTGTTTAACAGAATGAGTACATAGTAATCACCATCTAAGTTATGTTCACCTCTTTCTTTTTCTTCTCCTTCCTTTTCAAGCTAATTCTCTTTTTATTTTCATTTGGTTTGGGGTGGCTATATTTAGATGATGCCATATATGTCACATAATATGGTGATTATTTGCTAGATATAAGAACTAGAATAGCTCCTATTTAAAAGTTGAACCTATCAGTGCACAAATTCAGATTTAAACAATGCCGCTCCTTTTTTACAGAATAATCACACTGAATCATTTACTTATTTATGTGTCATGTAGTTCTACCAAGGAAGAATTTGATTACCTTGCAGGATATTACAACTAACAACCTAGTATGAACACCTTTTCCGGTGACTTCTTCATAGGAATTACCTTCTGTTGTAGTTTGTTATTGTTATTTTCTTTATTCCTTTCTTTATCTCTCACGGGGAAAATAGGATTTTCTTTATATGAGTTTAGATCAAGTGCAAAAACCTTGTTCGAATGGACTAAACTAGAAGGTGATGCTTAACTGCTTTTGGTATAGAGGGGACCCCAATACTACTGCCTTAAGAATTGATAGAATCTTGATATTTGGAGAGCGGGATAACATCTTTTGCAATATCAGAGTGACAACTGTTCATATTGTTGATATATTTCAATGTGGAGATTCGGAGCAACAAAATCATATTTCAAGTTTGGCAATTGGTGGCTGAATACAGATGGCTTTGTTAACATAGTTAAAAGTTAGGGGACAACATTTTATTTTTTAGGAAAATCTGACTACACCCCCTGTTTCAGTTTATTTGACCTACTTACCTTTTTACTTGATTTAAAAAGGAATGACCCTTTCCCTTTTCAGCAACACTTTAATTCAAACTTTGTACCAGACATGTTTAAGACTCCAAGATTAAAGAGCATTTTGGTACATTTGACATATCTTTAATTTAAAACCACAAGATTCAAAAGTTCTCTTTATTATCTTGAACTCCCTGCCAAGTCAATATAGGCCTACCTAGCAATTTGAAACGGGGGGAGTATAATTTAGTTTGTAAAATGTAAACCTTGAAAGGTAAATTGGGGAGTGGAGTGAAATCCAACTGGCACCCTGAAAGTACAGAAGTCAAACTTTCTCAAACAATCGGCAATGTTGGACAAGGTACTGAAAGACAGAATCTTACGGAGGAAATGGTGGAGAAGGCATCATTGATCATGAAGCATTAAGAAATGCTAAAGAATGAAGAAGTGGCATTGAGGCAAAGATCCAGGGCCATTTGGTTAAAGAAAGGAGAGAGGAACACAAAGTTGTTCCGTCAAATGCTAATGCCCACAAAAGATGTAACAACATTTACCAATTAATGATCCAGGATATCATAACCACAAAAAATCAAGTACGGATTTTTTTTTAAAAAAAAACTCTACACTAAAGATTGTAGGCCTGCAAGAAACTTAGAGAATTTTCCAACGACTGAGGAAGAAAAGGAGTTGTTTTAGAGCAGATTTGATGCAAGTCCTGGGATGTTTAAATATGTGCATTATGGATTAGGCACCAGGTCCGATCTACTTCACAATGGGACTCTTCATCAAATGCTGGGAGGTGCTTAAACATGACATCATGGGGTATTTCACAAATTCCATTCTAATGCTTTCTTTGAAAGGAGTTCCAATGCAACCTACGTTGCTTTGATTCACAGGAAGGAAGGTGCAAAGAAGTTAAAGGACTTCAGACCTATAAGTCTCATAGGCAACATTTACAAGATTATTGCAAAAGTTCTGACTGATAAGACTGAAAAGGGTAATGGAAAAATTGGTGGATTCCACTAGATGACAATCATAAAAGGAAGGCAAATAATGGACGCCATACTTATAGACAGAAGCAATGCACTCAAGACAGAAGTGGAAGAACTCTGGTATTCTTTGAGAGCTAGATAATGAGAAAGCATATGACCATGTGAACTTGAATTTCTTACTAAGCATTTTACAACAACTGGGCTTTGGAGTAAATGGATAAAATTTTGAGTTTCTACTGTCAGATTCTCAATCATCATTAATGGCTCCTCGGAAGGAGTTTTTCCAGCTTAGAGAAGTTTGAGGCAGGATGACCCCTTGTCCCTTTTTTGTTACACAGTTGACATGGAAGGGTTAAACAACATGATCATAACTACCAGTCTTAATGGGTGATTTAAGGGCTTTGATGTAGCCATGAATAGTCATTACAGTCAAGAGATTACACATCTCCAATATGCTGATGACACCTTAACATTCCGTGATGTTGTGGTAAAACAATTGAAAATTTTGAGAACTATCTTAATTCTTTTGGAAGGGATTTCATGTTCTAATATACACAAGTATAGGGATTCTATTTAATTCATAAATACACGAGGAATGGGTTCCTATGATATGAATAATGTCCTAATTCTTAACAGCAACAAATACTCCAGGTAAGAAAAATTAAGAATGAACGAGCACATGTTTCTTCTCATAAATGACCATCTAAATCTTCGAAATGTTGTGGGAGCTATTAATTCCCAATTTAAAATCCTTGACATGCTATCAGTTTATCACTCTGAGTTAGACAAGTAAACATGTCTGAATCATGAGCAATTCGAGGAGAGAATTGCAATCTATTAGGACTTCAGAGGATTCTCTATTCAACAATAGAGCAAGCAAACTAGTAGATTTGCATCTACCAAAGATTGACTACTCAAGCTCAACTAAGGTTCTACCAAATCAAATTCACCTAATTACATGATTGTACATTATACACCATCACTTACACTAGGCCAAACATATTTAGCATCCACATGGCAGGACTAACTAAGCCATCAAGTGCTTTTCTATGAAGGTAGTGCCCGAGCCAGCTTGGTAAACCACGTCTATTCACAGGCTATTGCTACCTTTCACGGTCACAGGTTCCAGTTAGATCGAAAAAATGTTTTTCACCTCTGTTGGGATTTGAACCTGATATCTCATATAGTCAAACCTATCTATAAGACTAGGCCAAATTATTATTCTACCAATCTAATACACTCAAACCTCTCTATAAGAGTATCATTTGTTCCGATATGATTTGATTGTTATAGCAAAATATTGTTATAGTAAACATATGACACAACATAACATGAGAAATCAGTTCCACAGTAAACATGGTTCTTATAGTGAAAAATTGTTATAGAGGATGGTTGTGACAGACAGATCTGGACGTATGTGGCTGTCATAGTCACGCTGAAATCAGCTAGGACAGTTCAAACCCTTCATGAAGTAGGATTATGAGTTTTAACACAAGAATTCAGAATGATTTGAGCTGTTCAAGCTACTAGTTTCTTGTGAAAGATAAATATTCATGAAAAGAAAAAAAATAATACAATAAAAGCTTGAAACTACAGAAAACCTCTCGCAATTTCCTTATCGTTGTTAGTTTTAAATTAACATTAGAAGCTAACTAATCCTTACTCATTGAGTTAGGCCATTCAGCGAAACAAAACATCAACATTCAAAATAAGCAACTTATGTATCAGTTTTCCTAACAAAATACAATCTCCACTTCCACATGCTCAACAAAAAGTAAAAACATCGACTACTCATTAAGCTTTCATTCATAAAATTGCCCCAAAATCACAAGACTTCAATTTTCACTTAGCATAAACACATAAAAAAAAAAACCCAAGTGGGCAGCCAGTAGTGAAGAGCTGAAGTAACAGTCTTGGAAACCAAAGTTCGAATCCCAGTAAACTACAAGTCACTATCTATCACATCTACCTAGGGCTTGGCACATTTTCAGATACATATAGCAGTAGATTAGTGGAAGTGCACCTAAACTGCTTAATCTGACCCAGACCACCATGTTATTCGAACTAATTATTAAAAAAAAAAAAGAGGAAGTAGACAAGGGATTGAACCTGGATGCTGAAATCTCCGTCAAGGGAAACATTATGAGACTCTTCGGGAACAAAGTCGCCGCTGCCCTGAACCATCATCTGCCGCTCCGTATGATCGAGATCGGAAGCTACCGCAGCCAAATCGAACTCTGAGAAGAAAGGCCCTTGTAAAACGGTGTTTACACAATGTACAGCGCAAAGCTTAGATTCTTGTACCTCGTGGTACAACATCCCTCCATTGCTAACTTCTTCCATTCTTCCTCTTTACTGTTTTTTAGCCTTATCGGGAAACCTTTGGTTAGGGTTTCAATCAACAAACTGCTATTTTCGTTTAAAAATATCTGTGAAAATAAATTTAGGAAATTGGAAATGTGAAGTTAAGTTTATTTGGAAGGTAACTGCTGACACTTTTAGAAGTACAAAAACAGTTTTTGGTCACTCCCTTTCTTAATTAACACGTCTACTCATATTCTGGCGAGCCTACGACTATCATCAATAAGTTGCGTTAAAACTAATTAAGTTAATGCTTATTTGTTGTAAATTTATTAATTCGGATACATAAACCTATTTCATTGCAAACAATCTAATGCAGTACTAAAATGGTTCAAAGTTTCAAATTCAAGTTTGAGAAAATTTTATTAGGAGAGTCACATTTGAATGAATACAACAATGGGTGATTCAAACGTAATAGACACTTCATTATAGTCTCATATATCTATAAAAGTTTGACAAGATAATTCACAAAATGTTTATCATGATAATGTACTTATTGTTAATATTGTTCAAATTAAATAATAAAAACACACTTAAAGTATTTTAGTTTTTTGAGTTTGTGTTTTTTTTTAAAGTGAAGATCGGCATAAAGGTTTCATTTATTAGATGTATGAGTTTTCAACTTGAATTATCACTAATTATTTATCAAAATACATTTTAATTATCAATTATTTAAGGCATAATACATATATTAAATCTTAAACTTGATTTCAAATTTTAACTTTAATCTTCAACTTTCATAATGCACAAACATGCAATTTAACTATTTAAATTTAAATAAATAAACACATGAGTCCCACATGACAAAATACGCGTAAGACACCACGTAGGACAAAAAATAACATGTATGATGACACATAGGACATGTGTGTCTATTTGTTCAACTTTATACAAGTTTAAGTTTCTACTTGTATACACCCAAAATATGTCTTCAAATTTGGGGGGCTTCGTCCATTTGGTGTTTCCTTTCTTTTCGCAGTCTGGGACAAGAACTATGGCTTTCAACTGTACATGAGTGATCCAAGCGGCAATTATAGTGGTTGGAAAGCTGCAGCAATGGGGGCCAACAATCAACCAGCACAGGCAATTGAGAATGTTTCAGCTATCTGATTACGGGATAGGCTGTTCACTGTCTTGTCCATGAATTCATGCCTAGATTTTGTGTCTTTATTCACCTCCTTAGATTGCAAAGTCCGCAGCCTTGTTCTAATGGGAAATTGGAATTTACAATTAGGTTCTTTTTTATAAGTAATATGTGTGGTGCAGTCTCCTATATACTTGTTATGTTTCATAATGACATTTTGACTCGGTGCTGGATATAATCGAAAACATGAAGCAGTAGAGCCCATCACCTTCAGTTTTCGAAGAGAGACCTCAAATTTGGAGATGTAAAAAATGCACTGATCTGGGGCTTTTATTTAGTGCATACCTTACCACAGATTGATACCAATTTGTATCAATTTAGGGGTTATTAGGACCCGTCAAACTTAAAGTATATAGTAATTAGAAAGATGACAGAGAAAGTTTTGACTGGGTTCTTATAAAAATAAGCAAATCCAAAAAATAGCGCAGTATTCCATTAAAAAAAATTCTGATTTTAAGACCAATTGGCTGTATTCTCATTTCTCCAGCTATTACTATATGTCCAAGTCCAACCGCCCTCTCTCCTTGATGTGATTTTTCTTGGGAATTGTATCAAACAACAAGATCTGCAAGTAGCTTAAATTTGCTTCTAACAGAAAACCATGGCTGAAAATCAAGAAACAGTTTTCAAGTCAGTACAAGAACTAGCAAATGACAATCAAGTTCCAGAAAAGTATATTCATACACAAGGGTCAATCAATAGCTCTTCTCCCATGCTGAATGTGCCAGTAGTTGACCTTAGCCTTCTCACATCCCCTGCCAGACAACAAGAGCTCAACAAACTTCAATCAGGCCTCAAGTTTTGTGGCTGCATCCAGGTTTGATTTTTTTTTTAACTTGGCTTGTGATTGACAGAAAGATTTGGGGGTGGTATGGTCCAGGGGTGAGGTTTGGGGAAACATCCTTTAAAAAAAGTCATATTCCTCATTTTTAACGGAATTGATTTCCTAGAGAAATTTGACCAACTAAAGATAGGAAAATTGGAAATATACACCCTACATGTAAGAACGAGGGCCCATGTAGATTTTCGGCCCCATAACTTCCAATACAGACTATAGTTATGTACTCATAATGAAATCAATAATATAACCACCAAAGGATGTGGTCCAATGGTGGAGCTCCTCCTCCCTTGACTAGAGGTCTTGGGTTAGAGCTCTGAATATGGAAAAATACTTTGTAGGAGACACTTCCCCATGAATAGAGTCCTAGGCAGCGCGAATCTGGATTAGCCGAACTACAATTAGTCGGGCTGCAATATGGAAACCGGATAGAAAATAAAAAAAATATTAAAATACATAATATTAGATATGAACCGATAATTTCAGGTATCACAAATTGAATCCCCGCCACAGCTAAGAGTAGTTAGAAAAAGGGTATTACGAGGGGATGATAGTAAAGTAGTAGTAAAAGAAACAGATATGAACACAAATCTTTATGCTCTCTGCACTCCTAGTTGTAGTGGGTGATCTAGGATATTTGAACTCAGGCCGAGCAACACTAATACAATCTAAGCACCCACTAAGAGCCATTAGACCAATCAAACCATTTGTTCATTGGGTGCTCTAGATTAATTTTATACAATTTTTTCTTGATTTCCACATAGATATATGCTCAAGCACCCGGAGGATTCTATGTGGGTCCGCCCCTGCCTGGTTGCAATATCCGCTTAACACATGAATCATGATATTGGAAATTCAGGTCATAAATCACGGACTAGCAGATTCATTTCTTGACAAAGTGCATGAAATTAGCAAACAGTTCTTTGCTCTTCCAGCTGAAGAGAAGCTTAAATATGCCAGAACAGTTGTTGACATTTATGGATACGGAAACGATTCAGTTCTTTCAGATAAGCAAAAGCTTGATTGGACTGACAGATTGTATCTAAATGTGTTCCCTGAAGCTATAAGAAACCTCAAATTGTGGCCCCAAACACCTGAATGTTTCAGGTACATCTTCTCTGCTTTTACTCCGAAATGAACAAGTTAAGATGCACCAGGCTAACAAATTACTACTTGGTGGCAGGGAAGTTTTTGAAGAATATATCAATAATATGAAGTTGTTGAGTGAGTCCCTCCTTAAGGCCATGGCAGTGTCGTTGAACTTGGAGGAGAACTGCTTTCTGGATCAGTGTGGAGAAGGCAGAGAGATGATTGCAAGATTCAACTTCTATCCTCCGTGTCCAACACCTGAGGTTGTACTTGGAATCAAACCACATGCTGATGCATCGGCCATTACCATCCTTTTGCAAGACAAAGAAGTTGAGGGGCTTCAGGTTCTCAAAGATGATCAATGGTTTAGAGTACCTATTGTCCCATATGGTCTCCTCGTTAATGTTGGAGATCAAGTAGAGGTAAGAAAGAATATACTAAATCATGCCAAAGCTTTAAATGTGTTGGATTTATTTAAGTGATTCAAAATTTAACGCGTCTTTTGGTTAGACGCGATTCTTCTACAAAAAAAATGCATTCAACCTTTTTAGGGAACATCTGAAAAGATGTATCCAGTAGTTATAAGGGCTCATCTCTTCAGTGAAAGGTATGATTGCAGCATTATTTGGCTCTTGATGATTTCAATTCCTTCAAACGTCCTTTGTCCTTCATGATTATCCCAGAGCTCTATATAAGTGTACATTAGATGATTTGCTGAGTGGTTCATTGTATTTTAGAAGCAGAACATTACTGTACTATTTGCATTCAGGTAGCAAGGGAAATCTATTCTGAAATCAACCTTCCATAACGTGCATCAGAATGATTTTTCTTATTCAAAATTCTCTTCTTTTATCATTAAAATTGTTACAACATGAACTGGTTGTTGATTAATTATTCTTCCTTACGTTGCCATCTCTAATATTTTCCAACAAAATGTTGTACAACATGTAGAGTTTCTTAGGATTGTCGTTCTTGCAGATAATGAGCAATGGTATCTTTAAGAGCCCCGTGCACAGGGTGGTAACGAATGCAGACCAAGAAAGAAACACCCTTGCTGTTTTCATTATGCCAGATGTAACTGTTGGAATTGGACCAGTGGAGAAGCTTATCAATGAGGAAATGCCAAGAGCATACAAAGACGTTAAGAATTATGTTGAACTCTTCTTCCAAAGCTATCAGCATGGGAAAAGACCAATTGAAACAGCAATGATATGCCAAGAACAAGATTAGCTGTCAATAAAAAGCTCCCTTTCTTGTTATTCCATCAAACCCCCGCTACAGTATGTTTGTCTCTATTTTTATTTTTACTAGTCGTTGTTGCCTTTGCCGTACACGAGCTCAACACTAAGATCTCAACATGCAAGATCTTGAATAGGAGAAAGACAACAGTTTGATCTAGAACCTATTGTAATTCCTTTACAAAATATACATATTCACAATATTTACCAAGCAGGATGAATGAAAGTTGTTTTGCGACTGAATAGAATACTTCTCAAACTACACTGAGGAAGAAATGATGACTGCTAAGACTAACATACCTGAACGATGCATTGCTCCCTTAACATGTTCATTCAGTCTTTATCACTCATCAGTCATGACCATCTTTTTCAACATTACCTTACCTTTAGGCCATAACTGATATCATAAAGATCCATTTATCATTTTAATTTTAACTCCTTTTAGATTTTAATAGTTCTCATGCAGATTTCAGTTTAGAAAGAATATGATAAAAAAAAGTTGCCTCTTGAAGATGATATCTGTGCAAGGAACTTTTGAGCATCAATATCAATAGCTGCTATAGTAGCAAGACCTTTCAAGATTATAACTGTCACTTAACTACGACAATGCCATTGAAATTTACCACCTGAATGTATTAAAAGCTGAAGACTGTTCATGTTGATTTAAATGAACTTTCTTGCGAATTCATAACGCATGATGAGAGCATCAATCAGTTTTACCCCAGATAACTTGTTTTTTCCACTCAGTGACAACAAAAAAGCTGTCAGATTTATGTTTCCAGTCTTTGTTAATGATTCAAATAGAACAAAAGTAAAGATTACAGCGTTGAAACAACCTACAAATCATTATCAGTAACATATGAAATATATACATGAGAGGGTAACAAATGGCATGTAGCTAGGGATCAAACAAGCAGTCTTATTTGAGGTAAGACAAAGTATATCAGCGGTTAGACTTAGTTTCGTGGTTGATTTCTGTCACTCTATTGAATTTGTACAAGAGGGTTAAAAAGATAAGTGAATTAAGGCCGATCAAGTCTATTACGTTTAGGCTGAAATGCCAAGGCCCTGGAACTATACAAGAAGAAGATCTCTTCCAAACAAAAGCAAAGGAAGAATAGATGGAAGATGCTCAAAATAGGAAAAAACAGAACTTCTAGGGATTTATTCTGAAATATATCTGATGCCTTGTATTTTATTTTTTTAAATTATCTTCTATTCTCCGCAAAACCTCCTTTTATCGGCCCAAAAATCGAACCATCACCTCAATGTGAAACGATGACATGCTTGGATACTGAAAAGACTATCTCGTAGCACATGCATGCCTAAGCTTTGATGTCTCACTTGAAACGAAAGCTATTATTGATATTTATAGGCATAATACATAAATATGCTCTTAATTTGATCTTAATTTATATTTATGTCTTCTAACTTTGGATGTGCACAAGTAAACACTTAATTGTATAAAATTGAACAAATGACCACATAGGACTCATGGTTTTTTTAACTTTATACAAGTTTAAGTGTCTACTTGTATATATCTAAACTAGCCAAAAAATATTGTTTTATGTGATTTTTAAGATGACATGAAATCTGTTAGTTTCGAAGGGTAAAAGTAGCCAATACACTAAAACAGTATGAGTATTTTTGACCCAAAATCAAACGAAGAATATATTTGATCCATTTCCAATTATTCAAAGATATTTTTATCTCTTTTCTGAAAAAATATTAGATTTCCGAAAACTTCATCTAATACACCTTAAATCAGCATTCTAGTGGGTCACTAGAGAGAAAATGAAGGAGGTGGCGGCGACAGGTCAAGGAAGAAGAAGGGAAAAAGAGAAAGAAAAGAAGAAACCTCGTAGCTGTTGCAATAATTACTACATAATTTTCATCCAAATTTGGTGAAATAACTCCTCCTTGGGAAGAGTGGTAGGGATGGGGACAAAGAGTTTGGTTTAAACCTATTTCAATCATGTGTAAGATAATCTAATTACATATTTCACTAACTAAAGATAATTTTATGGTGTACTTATATTTTTATACTAATAATATATATAACTTAATATCATACGAAAATAACATTTTTTACGTTGTTATATATCAAATAATAACTACTGTCTCCATTGGTTTACTAAAAATAGTTGCATTAAAATACTTTGATTTTTGACAATAAGAGAGTTATTCCTTTTAATTATTTGTTTACTTCTTATGCTAATAAGCATGAGAGGAGATTAATAAAAGTGAAAACAAGAGTAAAGTAACAAAATTGGGATTAGAAAATAAGAATAGTTTATTTTAATTTATTATTTTTTCAAGAGTGTGCAAAAATGTGACAAACAAAAGAAAAAGGAGGAACTAATATGTTTCTTTTATTTTTCTTTTTTCTTCTTATTATTATGATAATAGCTATAATACCCTCAAAATTTTACCAAAGGAAAGTTTGTGATTCAAATATCTCTTTTGATTTTTTTTTTAAAATCTTGTTATTAATTCTAGTAGCAAAAAAAAGAACAAAAAGTTGATTCCTTACTTTAGGTATTTTTTCTTTTCTTTCAATTTCCCTTTTTATTTTGTTTATTTTCATTTCCCTTTCTTTTCCTTTAATATAATATGCCGAAAATAGAGGGTTTTTTTAATTATTATTTGAACAAAGCTACTGCACTTGCCCAAGTATCATAAAAAGTCAGTAATAATCTTTTAAAACCAAGGAGTTTTGCTGGCGTATCTAGAGGGAGGGGTTTGGTAGGCTCACGTGAATTCATACTTTCCTCTCTACATTACATATATTAACGTTATATTTTTCTTATATTTTATGAAAAATATAAAAATATAGAGGTATGAATCCAAGTCAAAATTAGCATATTATAATATAATGATGATTGAATGCAACTCTCTAAGCAAAGATATAATTTAAAGAGGTACTTCTGAAAATTTAAACTTCAAAAGAACATAAAACGCGCATCCGATGCACGATCGAGCCGATTTTTTTCCAACCTGATTATTTTTTCAATATCTACACAAAAAAACACCACGCACTGCCATAGGACTTATAGTTTTACGTTTAACGATTTTTGACCATATATAGGGCAAAATTATGAGGAAAAAATGAAAGTCAAATCAGTCAAAGGGATCGGGTCTACCAAGTAGATGTCGAAACAATAAGCAAGTTCAAAATAAGAATCTCCTCCAAAAGATGCTTGAGGAAAAATTTACGGCCATTTGAAGTTTCACGAAATGTGACTTTAAAAAGGTACTTGTGAAAATTTGACCTTGAATATGGGTTGTATTGGCCATGGGGGCCAACAGGCTGCATAGCAATAGTCATAAAGGGCATCCACAAAAAAATTTGGAATTTTTGACGTCGAAAACCAGATCACCCAAAAATGGGTTTGTTATTGCACACGAAAATCATCGAAATGGGGGGTACGCGCGTTTCGGGGCTTGTTTGACCTTCAAAATGGGTCGGAATGGCCGTGAGGGCCAACCGGCTGCATAGCCAAGGTCTTGAAGGATGTCCACAAAAAAGTTTGGCATTTTTGACGTCGGAATCCTGATAAAACAAAAAATGGTTTGCTATAGCACACGAAAATCGTCGAAATGGGGGCATGCGCGCTTTGGGGCTCGTTTGACCTTTAAAATGGGTCGAAATAGCCGTGAGGGCCAACCGGATGCATAGACGATTTATTGACGCACGTCCACAAAAAATTATGGACTTTTTGACGTCGGAATCCGGATCACCCTAAAAATGGTTTGGTATAGCACACGAAAATTATCTAAAATAGGGGGTATGCGCGCTTCGGGGCTCGTTTGACCTTGAAAATGGTTTAACTGGCCATGATGTCCAACCAGATTCATAGCCAAGGTCTAGACGGACGTCCACAAATTTTTTTGGCATTTTTGACATCGGAATCCGGATAACCCAAAAATTTGTTTGCTATAGCACACGAAAATTTCGAAATGGGGGGTATGCTCCCTTCGGGGCTCATTTGACCTTGAAAATGGGTTGTACTGGCCGTGAGGACCAACAGGCTGCATAGCCAAGGTCTTGACGGACGTCCACAAAATTTTTTGGCATTTTTGACGTCGAAATCCGGATCACCCAAAAAATGGTTTGCTATAGCACACAAAAATTTTGAAATGGGGGGTATGCTTGCTTCAGGGCTCATTTGACCTTAAAAATGGGTCGTACTGTCCGAGAGGGACAACCAGCTGCATATCCAAGGTCTTGGCGGACGTCCACAAAAAATTTTGGAATTTTTCACGTCGGAATTCGGATCACCCAAAAAATGGTTTGCTATAGCACACGAAAATCGTCTAAATGGGGGGTATGCGCGCTTCGGGGTTTGTTTGACCTTGAAAATGGGTCTGACTGGATGTGAGAGCCAACCAGATGCATAGCCAAGGTCTTGACAGACGTCCACAAAAAATATTGGCATTTTTGACATCAAAATCTGGATCACACAAAAAATGGTTTGCTATAGCACACGAAAATCGTCAAAATGGGGGGTATGCTCGCTTCGGGGCTCGTTGACCTTCAAAATGGGTCGGAATGGCCGTGAGGTACAACCAGCTGCATATCCAAGGTCTTGACGAACATCCACAAAAAAGTTTGGCATTTTTGACGTCGGAATCCGTATAACCCAAAAAATGGTTTGCGATAGTACACGAAAATCATCGAAATGGGGGGTATGCTCGCTTCGGGGCTCGTTTGACCTTTAAAATGGGTCGTATTGGCCTTGAGGTCCAACCGACTGCATAGCCAAGGTCTTAAAGGGCCTCCACAAAAATTTTTGAAATTTTTGACGTCGAAAACTGGATCACTCAAAAATGGGTTTGTTATTGCACACAAAAATCATCGAAATGGGGGGTATGCGCGCTTCGGAACTTGTTTGAACTTCAAAATGGGTCGGAATGGCCGTTAGGTCCAACTGGCTGCATAGCCAAGGTCTTGGTGGACGTACACAAAAAAGTTTGGCAGTTTTGACGTCGGAATCCTGATCACACAAAAAATGGTTTGCTATGGCACACGAAAATCATTGAAATGGGGGTATGCGCTTTGGGGCTCGTTTGACCTTTAAAATGGGTCGAAATGGCCATGAGGTCCAATTGGATGCATAGCCAAGGTCTTGACGGACGTACAAAATTTTTTGGCATTATTGACGTTGGAATCCGGATAACCCAAAAATTGGTTTGCTATAGCACACGAAAATTTTGAAATGGGGGGGTATGCTAGCTTCGGGACTCGTTTGAACTTGAAAATGGGTCGTACTGGTCGTGAGGGCCAACCGGATGCATAGCCAAGGTCTTTACGGACCTCCACAAAAAAATTTGGCATTTTTAACGTCGGAATCCGGATCACCCAAAAAATGGTTTGGTATAGCACAAGAAAATCGTCTAAATGGGGGATATGCTCGCTTCGGGGCTCGTTTGACTTTGAAAATGGGTCGGACTGGTCGTGAGAGCCAACCGTATGCATAGCCAAGTCTTGACAGACGTCCACAAAATTTTTTGGCATTTTTGACGTCAGAATCCGGATAACCCAAAAATTGGTTTGCTATAGCACACGACAATTTCGAAATGGGGGGTATGTTCACTTCGGGGCTTGTTTGACCTTGAAAATGGGTCGTACTGGACGTGAGATCCAACCTAATGCATAGACAAGGTCATGACGGACGTCCACAAATTTTTTTGGCATTTTTGACGTCGAAATCCGGATCACCCAAAAAATAGTTTGCTATTGCACAAGAAAATCGTCGAAATGGGGGTAAGCTTGCTTCGGGGCTCGTTTAACCTTCAAAATGGGTCGGATTGGCTGTGACGTCCAATCGGCTGCATAGCCAAGGTCTTTACGGACGTCCACAATTTTTTTGGCATTTTTGACGTCTGAATCGGGATCACCCAAAAAATGGGTTGCTATAGCACACGAAAATCGTTGAAATGGGGGTATGCTCGCTTCGGGGCTTGTTTGACCTTCAAAATGGGTCAGACTGGCCGTGAGGGACAACCGGCTGCATAGACAAGGTCTTGGTGGACGTCCACAAAAAAGTTTGGCATTTTTAATATCGGAATCCGGATAACCCATAAAATGATTTGCGATAGCACACGAGAATCATCTAAATGGGGGTAATGCACGCTTCGGGGCTCGTTTGACCTTGAAAATGGGTTGGACTAGCTCTGAGGGCCAATTGGATTCATATACAAGGTCTTGACAAACGTCCACAAAATTTTTTGGCATTTTTGACGTCGGATCTGGATAACCCAAAAAATGGTTTGCTATAGCACACAAAAATCGTCGAGATGGGAGGTATGCGCGCTTCGGGGCTCATTTGACCTTGAAAATGGTCGGACTAGCTGTGATGGCCAACCGGCTGAATATCCAAGGTCTTGAAGGATCTCCACATAAAATTTTGGGATATTTGACGTCGGAATATGGATCACCCAAAAAATGGTTTGCTATAGCACACGAAAATCGTCGAAATAGGGGGTATGCTTGCTCCGGGGCTCGTTTGACCTTGAAAATGGGTGGTGTTATCCGTGAGGGCCAACCGGATGCATAGCCAAGGTCTTAAAGGGACACCACAAAAAAATTTGGAATTTTTGACGTTGGAAATCGGATCACCCAAAAATGGGTTTGTTATTGCACACGAAATTCGTCAAAATGGGGAGTATGCGCGTTTCGGGGCTTGTTCAACCTTCAAAAAGGGTCGGAATGGCCGTGGGGCCAACCGACTGCATAGCCAAGGTCTTGAAGGACGTCCTCAAAAAAGTTTGGCATTTTTTATGTCGAAATCCGGATAACCCAAAAAATGGTTTGCTATAGCACACGAAAATCGTCGAAATGGGGGGTATGCTCGCTTCGGGGCTTGTTTGACCTTAAAAATGGGTCTGATTGGACGTGAGAGCCAACCGGCTGCATAGCCAAGGTCTTGACGGATGTCCACAAAAACATTTGGCATTTTTTACGTCGGAATCCGGATAACCCAAAAAATAGTTTGCTATAGCACACAAAAATCGTCAAATTGGGGGGTATGCGCGCTTCGAGGCTCGTTTGACCTTGAACATTGGTCGGACTGGCTGCGAGGGCCAACTGGATGCATAGAAAAGGTCTTGATGGGCGTCCACAAAAAAATTTGGAATTTTTGACGTTGGAATCCGGATCACCCAAGAAATAGTTTGTTGTAGCACACGAAAATCATCGAAATGAGGGGTATGCTCGCTTCGGGGCTCGTTTGACCTTCAAAATGGGTCGGACTGGCCGTGAGGGACAACCGGCTGCATTGACAAGGTCTTGACAGACTTCCGAAAAAAATTGGCATTATTGACGTCGGAATCCGGATAACCCAAAAAATAGTTTGCTATAGCACACGAAAATCATCGAAATGGGGGGTATGCACGCTTCGAGGCTCGTTTGACCTTGAAAATTGGTCGTACTGGCTGTGAGGTCCAACTAGATTCATAGCCAAGGTCTTGACGCACGTCCACAAAAAAATTTGGAATTTTTTGACATCTTAATCCGGATAAACCAAAAAAAGGTTCGCTATAGCACACGAAAATCGTCGAAATGAGGGGTTTGCTCGCTTCGGGGCTCGTTTTACCTTCAAAATGAGTTGGATTGCCCGTGATGGACAACTGGCTGCATAGCCAAGGTATTGACGTCCATCCACAAAAATATTGGAATTTTTGACGTCGGAATCCGGATCACCCAAAAAATGGTGTGCTATAGCACACGAAAATCGTCGAAATGAGGGGTTTGCTCGCTTCGGGGCTCGTTTTACCTTCAAAATGAGTTGGATTGCCCGTGATGGACAACTGGCTGCATAGCCAAGGTATTGACGTCCATCCACAAAAATATTGGAAGTTTTGACGTCGGAATCCGGATCACCCAAAAAATGGTGTGCTATAGCGCACGAAAATCGTCGAAATGAGGGGTTTGCTCGCTTCGGGGCTCGTTTTACCTTCAAAATGAGTTGGATTGCCCGTGATGGACAACTGGCTGCATAGCCAAGGTATTGACGTCCATCCACAAAAATATTGGAAGTTTTGACGTCGGAATCCGGATCACCCAAAAAATGGTGTGCTATAGCGCACGAAAATCGTCGAAATGAGGGGTTTGCTCGCTTCGGGGCTCGTTTTACCTTCAAAATGAGTTGGATTGCCCGTGATGGACAACTGGCTGCATAGCCAAGGTATTGACGTCCATCCACAAAAATATTGGAAGTTTTGACGTCGGAATCCGGATCACCCAAAAAATGGTGTGCTATAGCGCACGAAAATCGTCGAAATGAGGGGTTTGCTCGCTTCGGGGCTCGTTTTACCTTCAAAATGAGTTGGATTGCCCGTGATGGACAACTGGCTGCATAGCCAAGGTATTGACGTCCATCCACAAAAATATTGGAAGTTTTGACGTCGGAATCCGGATCACCCAAAAAATGGTGTGCTATAGCGCACGAAAATCGTCGAAATGAGGGGTTTGCTCGCTTCGGGGCTCGTTTTACCTTCAAAATGAGTTGGATTGCCCGTGATGGACAACTGGCTGCATAGCCAAGGTATTGACGTCCATCCACAAAAATATTGGAAGTTTTGACGTCGGAATCCGGATCACCCAAAAAATGGTGTGCTATAGCGCACGAAAATCGTCGAAATGAGGGGTTTGCTCGCTTCGGGGCTCGTTTTACCTTCAAAATGAGTTGGATTGCCCGTGATGGACAACTGGCTGCATAGCCAAGGTATTGACGTCCATCCACAAAAATATTGGAAGTTTTGACGTCGGAATCCGGATCACCCAAAAAATGGTGTGCTATAGCGCACGAAAATCGTCGAAATGAGGGGTTTGCTCGCTTCGGGGCTCGTTTTACCTTCAAAATGAGTTGGATTGCCCGTGATGGACAACTGGCTGCATAGCCAAGGTATTGACGTCCATCCACAAAAATATTGGAAGTTTTGACGTCGGAATCCGGATCACCCAAAAAATGGTGTGCTATAGCGCACGAAAATCGTCGAAATGAGGGGTTTGCTCGCTTCGGGGCTCGTTTTACCTTCAAAATGAGTTGGATTGCCCGTGATGGACAACTGGCTGCATAGCCAAGGTATTGACGTCCATCCACAAAAATATTGGAAGTTTTGACGTCGGAATCCGGATCACCCAAAAAATGGTGTGCTATAGCGCACGAAAATCGTCGAAATGAGGGGTTTGCTCGCTTCGGGGCTCGTTTTACCTTCAAAATGAGTTGGATTGCCCGTGATGGACAACTGGCTGCATAGCCAAGGTATTGACGTCCATCCACAAAAATATTGGAAGTTTTGACGTCGGAATCCGGATCACCCAAAAAATGGTGTGCTATAGCGCACGAAAATCGTCGAAATGAGGGGTTTGCTCGCTTCGGGGCTCGTTTTACCTTCAAAATGAGTTGGATTGCCCGTGATGGACAACTGGCTGCATAGCCAAGGTATTGACGTCCATCCACAAAAATATTGGAAGTTTTGACGTCGGAATCCGGATCACCCAAAAAATGGTGTGCTATAGCGCACGAAAATCGTCGAAATGAGGGGTTTGCTCGCTTCGGGGCTCGTTTTACCTTCAAAATGAGTTGGATTGCCCGTGATGGACAACTGGCTGCATAGCCAAGGTATTGACGTCCATCCACAAAAATATTGGAAGTTTTGACGTCGGAATCCGGATCACCCAAAAAATGGTGTGCTATAGCGCACGAAAATCGTCGAAATGAGGGGTATGCCCGCTTTGGGGCCCGTTTGACCTTCCAAATGGGTGAGACAAGCCGTGATGGGCAACCGTATGCATAGACAAGGTCTTGATAGACGTCCACGAAAAAATTTGGCATTTTTGACGTCGGAGTCCGGATCACCCAAAACATGGTGTGCCATAATAGCACACGAAAATCGTTGAAATGAGGGGTATGCTCGCTTCGGAGCTCGTTTGACCTTCCAAATGGGTGAGACAAGCCGTGATGGGCAACCGTATGCATAGATAACGTCTTGACGGACGTCCACGAAAAAATTTAGCATTTTTGACTTCGGAATCCGGATCACCCAAAAAATGGTGTGCTATAGCACACGAAAATC
>NC_028646.1:82527354-82529941 GCF_001406875.1 Solanum pennellii
TATGCATAGACAAGGTCTTGACGGACGTCCACGAAAACATTTGTCATTTTTGACGTCGGAATCAGGATAACCCAAAAAATAGTGTGCTATAGCACACGAAAATCGTCGTAATGACGGGTATGCTTGGTCAGGGCTCGTTTGACCTTCCAAATGGGTCGGACAAGCCGTGATGGCCAACCGTATGCACAGACAAGGTCTTGACGGACGTCCACGAAAAAATTTGGCATTTTTGACGTCGGAATCCGGATCACCCAAACAATGGTGTGCTATAGCACACGAAAATCGTCGAAATGAGGGGTATGCTCGCTTCGGGGCTTGTTTGACCTTTCAAATGGGTCAGACAAGCCGTGATGGCCAACCGTATGCATAGACAAGGTCTTGACGGACGTCCACGAAAAAATTTGGCATTTTTGACGTCGGAATCCGGATCACCCAAACAATGGTGTGCTATAGCACACGAAAATCGTCGAAATGAGGGGTATGCTCGCTTCGGGGCTTGTTTGACCTTTCAAATGGGTCAGACAAGCCGTGATGGCCAACCGTATGCATAGACAAGGTCTTGACGGACGTCCACGAAAAAATTTGGCATTTTTGACGTCGGAATCCGGATCACCCAAACAATGGTGTGCTATAGCACACGAAAATCGTCGAAATGAGGGGTATGCTCGCTTCGGGGCTTGTTTGACCTTTCAAATGGGTCAGACAAGCCGTGATGGCCAACCGTATGCATAGACAAGGTCTTGACGGACGTCCACGAAAAAATTTGGCATTTTTGACGTCGGAATCCGGATCACCCAAACAATGGTGTGCTATAGCACACGAAAATCGTCGAAATGAGGGGTATGCTCGCTTCGGGGCTTGTTTGACCTTTCAAATGGGTCAGACAAGCCGTGATGGCCAACCGTATGCATAGACAAGGTCTTGACGGACGTCCACGAAAAAATTTGGCATTTTTGACGTCGGAATCCGGATCACCCAAACAATGGTGTGCTATAGCACACGAAAATCGTCGAAATGAGGGGTATGCTCGCTTCGGGGCTTGTTTGACCTTTCAAATGGGTCAGACAAGCCGTGATGGCCAACCGTATGCATAGACAAGGTCTTGACGGACGTCCACGAAAAAATTTGGCATTTTTGACGTCGGAATCCGGATCACCCAAACAATGGTGTGCTATAGCACACGAAAATCGTCGAAATGAGGGGTATGCTCGCTTCGGGGCTTGTTTGACCTTTCAAATGGGTCAGACAAGCCGTGATGGCCAACCGTATGCATAGACAAGGTCTTGACGGACGTCCACGAAAAAATTTGGCATTTTTGACGTCGGAATCCGGATCACCCAAACAATGGTGTGCTATAGCACACGAAAATCGTCGAAATGAGGGGTATGCTCGCTTCGGGGCTTGTTTGACCTTTCAAATGGGTCAGACAAGCCGTGATGGCCAACCGTATGCATAGACAAGGTCTTGACGGACGTCCACGAAAAAATTTGGCATTTTTGACGTCGGAATCCGGATCACCCAAACAATGGTGTGCTATAGCACACGAAAATCGTCGAAATGAGGGGTATGCTCGCTTCGGGGCTTGTTTGACCTTTCAAATGGGTCAGACAAGCCGTGATGGCCAACCGTATGCATAGACAAGGTCTTGACGGACGTCCACGAAAAAATTTGGCATTTTTGACGTCGGAATCCGGATCACCCAAACAATGGTGTGCTATAGCACACGAAAATCGTCGAAATGAGGGGTATGCTCGCTTCGGGGCTTGTTTGACCTTTCAAATGGGTCAGACAAGCCGTGATGGCCAACCGTATGCATAGACAAGGTCTTGACGGACGTCCACGAAAAAATTTGGCATTTTTGACGTCGGAATCCGGATCACCCAAACAATGGTGTGCTATAGCACACGAAAATCGTCGAAATGAGGGGTATGCTCGCTTCGGGGCTTGTTTGACCTTTCAAATGGGTCAGACAAGCCGTGATGGCCAACCGTATGCATAGACAAGGTCTTGACGGACGTCCACGAAAAAATTTGGCATTTTTGACGTCGGAATCCGGATCACCCAAACAATGGTGTGCTATAGCACACGAAAATCGTCGAAATGAGGGGTATGCTCGCTTCGGGGCTTGTTTGACCTTTCAAATGGGTCAGACAAGCCGTGATGGCCAACCGTATGCATAGACAAGGTCTTGACGGACGTCCACGAAAACATTTGTCATTTTTGACGTCGGAATCAGGATAACCCAAAAAATAGTGTGCTATAGCACACGAAAATCGTCGTAATGACGGGTATGCTTGGTCAGGGCTCGTTTGACCTTCCAAATGGGTCGGACAAGCCGTGATGGACAACCGTATGCATAGACAAGGTCTTGACGGATGTCAACGAAAACATTTGTCATTTTTGACGTCGGAATCCGGATAACCCAAAAAATGGTGTTCTATAGCACATGAAAATCANCCAAAAAATGGTGTGCTATAGCACACGAAAATCGTCGAAATAAGGGGTAAGCTCGCTTCGGGGGCTTGTTTGACCTTCCATATGGGTCGTACAAGCCGTGATGGCCAACCGTATGCATAGACAAGGTCTT
>NC_028647.1:0-6550 GCF_001406875.1 Solanum pennellii
TCCGACGTCAAAAATGCCAAATTTTTTCGTGGACGTCCTTCAAGACCTTCTCTATGCATACGGGCGGCCACCGTGGCTTGTCCGACCCATTTGGAAGGTCAAACGAGCCCCGAAGCGAGCATACCCCTCATTTCGACGATTTTCGTGTGCTATAACATACGATTTTTTGGGTGATCCGGATTTCAACGTCAAAAATGCCAACTTTTTTCGTGGACGTCTGTCAAGACCTTATCTATACATACGGTTGGCCATCAGGGCTTGTCCGACCCATTTGGAAGGTCAAACGAACCCCGAAGCGAGCATACGCCTCATTTCGACGATTTTCGTGTGCTATAACATACGATTTTTTGGGTGATCCGGATTTCAACGTCAAAAATGCCAACTTTTTTCGTGGACGTCTGTCAAGACCTTATCTATACATACGGTTGGCCATCAGGGCTTGTCCGACCCATTTGGAAGGTCAAACGAACCCCGAAGCGAGCATACGCCTCATTTCGACGATTTTCGTGTGCTATAACATACGATTTTTTGGGTGATCCGGATTTCAACGTCAAAAATGCCAACTTTTTTCGTGGACGTCTGTCAAGACCTTATCTATACATACGGTTGGCCATCAGGGCTTGTCCGACCCATTTGGAAGGTCAAACGAACCCCGAAGCGAGCATACGCCTCATTTCGACGATTTTCGTGTGCTATAACATACGATTTTTTGGGTGATCCGGATTTCAACGTCAAAAATGCCAACTTTTTTCGTGGACGTCTGTCAAGACCTTATCTATACATACGGTTGGCCATCAGGGCTTGTCCGACCCATTTGGAAGGTCAAACGAACCCCGAAGCGAGCATACGCCTCATTTCGACGATTTTCGTGTGCTATAACATACGATTTTTTGGGTGATCCGGATTTCAACGTCAAAAATGCCAACTTTTTTCGTGGACGTCTGTCAAGACCTTATCTATACATACGGTTGGCCATCAGGGCTTGTCCGACCCATTTGGAAGGTCAAACGAACCCCGAAGCGAGCATACGCCTCATTTCGACGATTTTCGTGTGCTATAACATACGATTTTTTGGGTGATCCGGATTTCAACGTCAAAAATGCCAACTTTTTTCGTGGACGTCTGTCAAGACCTTATCTATACATACGGTTGGCCATCAGGGCTTGTCCGACCCATTTGGAAGGTCAAACGAACCCCGAAGCGAGCATACGCCTCATTTCGACGATTTTCGTGTGCTATAACATACGATTTTTTGGGTGATCCGGATTTCAACGTCAAAAATGCCAACTTTTTTCGTGGACGTCTGTCAAGACCTTATCTATACATACGGTTGGCCATCAGGGCTTGTCCGACCCATTTGGAAGGTCAAACGAACCCCGAAGCGAGCATACGCCTCATTTCGACGATTTTCGTGTGCTATAACATACGATTTTTTGGGTGATCCGGATTTCAACGTCAAAAATGCCAACTTTTTTCGTGGACGTCTGTCAAGACCTTATCTATACATACGGTTGGCCATCAGGGCTTGTCCGACCCATTTGGAAGGTCAAACGAACCCCGAAGCGAGCATACGCCTCATTTCGACGATTTTCGTGTGCTATAACATACGATTTTTTGGGTGATCCGGATTTCAACGTCAAAAATGCCAACTTTTTTCGTGGACGTCTGTCAAGACCTTATCTATACATACGGTTGGCCATCAGGGCTTGTCCGACCCATTTGGAAGGTCAAACGAACCCCGAAGCGAGCATACGCCTCATTTCGACGATTTTCGTGTGCTATAACATACGATTTTTTGGGTGATCCGGATTTCAACGTCAAAAATGCCAACTTTTTTCGTGGACGTCTGTCAAGACCTTATCTATACATACGGTTGGCCATCAGGGCTTGTCCGACCCATTTGGAAGGTCAAACGAACCCCGAAGCGAGCATACGCCTCATTTCGACGATTTTCGTGTGCTATAACATACGATTTTTTGGGTGATCCGGATTTCAACGTCAAAAATGCCAACTTTTTTCGTGGACGTCTGTCAAGACCTTATCTATACATACGGTTGGCCATCAGGGCTTGTCCGACCCATTTGGAAGGTCAAACGAACCCCGAAGCGAGCATACGCCTCATTTCGACGATTTTCGTGTGCTATAACATACGATTTTTTGGGTGATCCGGATTTCAACGTCAAAAATGCCAACTTTTTTCGTGGACGTCTGTCAAGACCTTATCTATACATACGGTTGGCCATCAGGGCTTGTCCGACCCATTTGGAAGGTCAAACGAGCCCCGAAGCGAGCATACCCCTCATTTCGACGATTTTCGTGTGCTATAGCACACGATTTTTTGAGTGATCCAGATTCCGACGTCAAAAATGCAAAAAAAAATTTCGTGGCCGTCCGTCAAGACCTTGTCTATGCATACGGTTGGTCATCACGGCTTGTCCGACCCATTTGGAAGGGCAAACGAGCCCCGAAGCGAGCATACCCCTCATTTCGACGATTTTCGTGTGCTATAGCACACGATTTTTTGAGTGATCCAGATTCCGACGTCAAAAATGCAAAAAAAAATTTCGTGGCCGTCCGTCAAGACCTTGTCTATGCATACGGTTGGTCATCACGGCTTGTCCGACCCATTTGGAAGGGCAAACGAGCCCCGAAGCGAGCATACCCCTCATTTCGACGATTTTCGTGTGCTATAGCACACGATTTTTTGAGTGATCCAGATTCCGACGTCAAAAATGCAAAAAAAAATTTCGTGGCCGTCCGTCAAGACCTTGTCTATGCATACGGTTGGTCATCACGGCTTGTCCGACCCATTTGGAAGGGCAAACGAGCCCCGAAGCGAGCATACCCCTCATTTCGACGATTTTCGTGTGCTATAGCACACGATTTTTTGAGTGATCCAGATTCCGACGTCAAAAATGCAAAAAAAAATTTCGTGGCCGTCCGTCAAGACCTTGTCTATGCATACGGTTGGTCATCACGGCTTGTCCGACCCATTTGGAAGGGCAAACGAGCCCCGAAGCGAGCATACCCCTCATTTCGACGATTTTCGTGTGCTATAGCACACGATTTTTTGAGTGATCCAGATTCCGACGTCAAAAATGCAAAAAAAAATTTCGTGGCCGTCCGTCAAGACCTTGTCTATGCATACGGTTGGTCATCACGGCTTGTCCGACCCATTTGGAAGGGCAAACGAGCCCCGAAGCGAGCATACCCCTCATTTCGACGATTTTCGTGTGCTATAGCACACGATTTTTTGAGTGATCCAGATTCCGACGTCAAAAATGCAAAAAAAAATTTCGTGGCCGTCCGTCAAGACCTTGTCTATGCATACGGTTGGTCATCACGGCTTGTCCGACCCATTTGGAAGGGCAAACGAGCCCCGAAGCGAGCATACCCCTCATTTCGACGATTTTCGTGTGCTATAGCACACGATTTTTTGAGTGATCCAGATTCCGACGTCAAAAATGCAAAAAAAAATTTCGTGGCCGTCCGTCAAGACCTTGTCTATGCATACGGTTGGTCATCACGGCTTGTCCGACCCATTTGGAAGGGCAAACGAGCCCCGAAGCGAGCATACCCCTCATTTCGACGATTTTCGTGTGCTATAGCACACGATTTTTTGAGTGATCCAGATTCCGACGTCAAAAATGCAAAAAAAAATTTCGTGGCCGTCCGTCAAGACCTTGTCTATGCATACGGTTGGTCATCACGGCTTGTCCGACCCATTTGGAAGGGCAAACGAGCCCCGAAGCGAGCATACCCCTCATTTCGACGATTTTCGTGTGCTATAGCACACGATTTTTTGAGTGATCCAGATTCCGACGTCAAAAATGCAAAAAAAAATTTCGTGGCCGTCCGTCAAGACCTTGTCTATGCATACGGTTGGTCATCACGGCTTGTCCGACCCATTTGGAAGGGCAAACGAGCCCCGAAGCGAGCATACCCCTCATTTCGACGATTTTCGTGTGCTATAGCACACGATTTTTTGAGTGATCCAGATTCCGACGTCAAAAATGCAAAAAAAAATTTCGTGGCCGTCCGTCAAGACCTTGTCTATGCATACGGTTGGTCATCACGGCTTGTCCGACCCATTTGGAAGGGCAAACGAGCCCCGAAGCGAGCATACCCCTCATTTCGACGATTTTCGTGTGCTATAGCACACGATTTTTTGAGTGATCCAGATTCCGACGTCAAAAATGCAAAAAAAAATTTCGTGGACGTCCGTCAAGACCTTGTCTATGCATACGGTTGGTCATCACGGCTTGTCCGACCCATTTGGAAGGTCAAACGAGTCCCGAAGCGAGCATACCCCTCATTTTGACGATTATTGTGTGCTATAGCACACGATTTTTTGGGTGATCCGGATTTCGACGTCAAAAATGCCAAATTTTTTCGTGGACGGTCCGTCAAGACCTTGTCTATGCATACGGTTGGCCATCACGGCTTGTCCGACCCATTTGGAAGATCAAACGAGCCCCGAAGCGAGCATACCCCTCATTTCGACGATTTTCGTATGCTATAGCACACGATTTTTTGGGGGATCCGGATTCCGACATAAAAAATGCCAAAATTTTTCGTGCACGTCCGTCAAGACCTTGTCTATGCATACGGTTGGCCATCACGGCTTGTCCGACCCATTTGGAAGATCAAACGAGCCCCGAAGCGAGCATACCCCTCATTTCGACGATTTTCGTATGCTATAGCACACGATTTTTTGGGTGATCCGGATTCCGACATAAAAAATGCCAAAATTTTTCGTGCACGTCCGTCAAGACCTTGTCTATGCATACGGTTGGCCATCACGGCTTGTCCGACCCATTTGGAAGATCAAACGAGCCCCGAAGCGAGCATACCCCTCATTTCGACGATTTTCGTATGCTATAGCACACGATTTTTTGGGGGATCCGGATTCCGACATAAAAAATGCCAAAATTTTTCGTGCACGTCCGTCAAGACCTTGTCTATGCATACGGTTGGCCATCACGGCTTGTCCGACCCATTTGGAAGATCAAACGAGCCCCGAAGCGAGCATACCCCTCATTTCGACGATTTTCGTATGCTATAGCACACGATTTTTTGGGGGATCCGGATTCCGACATAAAAAATGCCAAAATTTTTCGTGCACGTCCGTCAAGACCTTGTCTATGCATACGGTTGGCCATCACGGCTTGTCCGACCCATTTGGAAGATCAAACGAGCCCCGAAGCGAGCATACCCCTCATTTCGACGATTTTCGTATGCTATAGCACACGATTTTTTGGGGGATCCGGATTCCGACATAAAAAATGCCAAAATTTTTCGTGCACGTCCGTCAAGACCTTGTCTATGCATACGGTTGGCCATCACGGCTTGTCCGACCCATTTGGAAGATCAAACGAGCCCCGAAGCGAGCATACCCCTCATTTCGACGATTTTCGTATGCTATAGCACACGATTTTTTGGGGGATCCGGATTCCGACATAAAAAATGCCAAAATTTTTCGTGCACGTCCGTCAAGACCTTGTCTATGCATACGGTTGGCCATCACGGCTTGTCCGACCCATTTGGAAGATCAAACGAGCCCCGAAGCGAGCATACCCCTCATTTCGACGATTTTCGTATGCTATAGCACACGATTTTTTGGGGGATCCGGATTCCGACATAAAAAATGCCAAAATTTTTCGTGCACGTCCGTCAAGACCTTGTCTATGCATACGGTTGGCCATCACGGCTTGTCCGACCCATTTGGAAGATCAAACGAGCCCCGAAGCGAGCATACCCCTCATTTCGACGATTTTCGTATGCTATAGCACACGATTTTTTGGGGGATCCGGATTCCGACATAAAAAATGCCAAAATTTTTCGTGCACGTCCGTCAAGACCTTGTCTATGCATACGGTTGGCCATCACGGCTTGTCCGACCCATTTGGAAGATCAAACGAGCCCCGAAGCGAGCATACCCCTCATTTCGACGATTTTCGTATGCTATAGCACACGATTTTTTGGGGGATCCGGATTCCGACATAAAAAATGCCAAAATTTTTCGTGCACGTCCGTCAAGACCTTGTCTATGCATACGGTTGGCCATCACGGCTTGTCCGACCCATTTGGAAGATCAAACGAGCCCCGAAGCGAGCATACCCCTCATTTCGACGATTTTCGTATGCTATAGCACACGATTTTTTGGGGGATCCGGATTCCGACATAAAAAATGCCAAAATTTTTCGTGCACGTCCGTCAAGACCTTGTCTATGCATACGGTTGGCCATCACGGCTTGTCCGACCCATTTGGAAGATCAAACGAGCCCCGAAGCGAGCATACCCCTCATTTCGACGATTTTCGTATGCTATAGCACACGATTTTTTGGGGGATCCGGATTCCGACATAAAAAATGCCAAAATTTTTCGTGCACGTCCGTCAAGACCTTGTCTATGCATACGGTTGGCCATCACGGCTTGTCCGACCCATTTGGAAGATCAAACGAGCCCCGAAGCGAGCATACCCCTCATTTCGACGATTTTCGTATGCTATAGCACACGATTTTTTGGGTGATCCGGATTCCGACATAAA
>NC_028647.1:8582-12348 GCF_001406875.1 Solanum pennellii
GACCCATTTGGAAGGTCAAACGAGCCCTGAAGCGAGCATACCCCTCATTTCGACGATTTTCGTGTGCCATAGCACACCATTTTTGGGTGATCCGAATTCTGACGTCAAAAATTCCAAATTTTTTCGTGGACGTCCGTCAAGACCTTGTCTATGCATACGGTTGGCCATCACGGCTTGGGTTGAAACGGATTCCAACGTCAAAAATGCCAAAAAAATTTGTGGACGTCCATAAAGAGCTTGGATATGCAGCCGGATGTCTCTCTTGGCCAGTCTGACCCATTTACAAGGTCAAAAGAGCCCCGAAGCGCGCATACCCCTTCCCCCCNCCCCCCCCCCCCATTTAGACGAATTTTGTGTCCTATAGCGAACCATTTTTAAGTGATACGGATTCCAACGTCAAAAATACCAATAATTTTTGTGGACATCCGTCAAGACCTTGGCTATGCAACCAGTTGTCTCTCACGGCCAGTCCGACCAATTTCAAGGTCAAACGATCTCCGAAGCGTGCATACCCCCCATTTAGACGATTTTCGTGTGCTGTAGCAAACCATTTTTTGGGTGATCCGGATTCCAATGTCAAAAATGCCAAAATGTTTTGTGGACGTCGTTCAAGAGGTTGGCTATGCATCTGGTTGTCCCTCACGGCAAGTCCGACCTATTTTCAAGGTCAAACGAGCCCCGAAGCGCGCATACCCCCCATTTCGATGATTTTCGTGTGCTATATCAAATCAATTTTTGAGTTAACCAGATTACGACGTCAAAAATGCCAAAAATTTTTGTGGACGTCCATAAAGATCTTGGCTACGCATCCGGTTGGCCCTCACGGACATTCCGACCCATTTTCAAGATCAAACGAGCTCCGAAGCGCGCATACCTCCCATTTAGACAATTTTCGTGTGCTATAGCAAACCATTTTTTGGGTAATCCGAATTACAACGTCAAAAATGCCACTTTTTTGTGGACGTCCGTCAAGAGCTTGGCTATGCATCCTGTTGTCCTTCACGATCAGTATGACCCATTTTCAAGGTCAAACGAGCCCAGAAGAACGCATACCCGCCATTTTGACGATTTTCGTGTGCTAGCAAGCCATTTTTGGGGTGATCCAGATTCCGATGTCAAAAATGTCAAAAATTTTTGTGGACGTCTATTAAGACCTTCTCTATGCATCTGTCCCTCACGGCCAGTCCGACCCATTTTCAAGGTCAAACAAGCCCAAAGCGCGCATACCCCCATTTCAATGATTTTCGTGTGCTATAGCAAACCATTTTTTGGGTGATCCGGATTCCGACGTATAAAATGCCAAAAACTTTTGTGGACGTCCATCAAGACCTTGTCTATGCAGCCGGTTGGCTCTCACGGCTATTCAAACCCATTTTAAAGGTCAAACGAGCCCTAAAGCGTGCATACCCACCCCACCCCCCATATCGATGATTTTCGTGTGCTATAGCAAACCATTTTTTGGGTGATCCAGATTCTGACGTCACGAATACCAAAATTTTTTGTGGACATCTTTTGAGACCTTAGCTATGTATCCGGTTATCCCTCACGGCCAGTCCGGCCCATTTTCAAGGTCAAACGAGCCCCGAGGAGCGCATACCCCCTGTTTAGATGATTTTCGTGTGCTATAGTAAACCATTTTTTTGGGTGATCCGGATTCCGGCGTCAAAAATGCCAAAAACAATTGTGGATGTCCGTAAAGACCTTGGCTATGCATCTGGTTGACCCTCACGTCCAGTACGACCCATTTTCAAGGTCAAACGAGCCCAGAAGAATGCATACCCACCATTTTGACGATTTTCGTGTGCTGTAGCAAGCCATTTTTGGGGTGATCCGGATTCCGATGTCAAAAATGCCAAAATTTTTTGTGGACGTCTATTAAGACCTTCTATATGCATCTGTCCCTCACGGCCAGTCCGACCCATTTTGAAGGTCAAACGAGCCTCGACGCGAGCATACCCCTCATTTCGATGATTTTCGTGTGCTATAGCAAACCATTTTTTGGATGATCCGGATTCCAACATCAAAAATGCCAAAAATTTTTGTGGACGTTTTTCAAAAGCTTGGCTATGCATCCGATTGTCACTCACGGTCAGTCCGACCCATTTTCAATGTCAAATGAGCCCCAAAGCGCGCATAACCCCCATTTAGATGATTTTCGTGTGCTATAGCAAACCATTTTTCGGTGATCAGGATTTTGACGTCAAAAATTCCATAAATTTGTGTGGACGTCCGTCAAGACCTTGGCTATGCATCCGGTTGTCCCTCACGGACAGTTCGACCCATTTTCAAGGTCAAACAAGCCTCGAAGCGCGCATACCCTCCAATTCGACGATTTTCATGTGCAATAACAAACCATTTATTTGGTGATCCGGATTCCGACGTCAAAAATGCCAAAGTTTTTGTGGACGTCCTTCAAGACCTTGTCTATGCATCCGGTTGTCCCTCACGGCCAGTCCTACCCATTTTCAAGGTCAAACGAGCCCCGAAGCGCATACCCCCCATTTAGATGATTTTCGAGTGCGATATCAAACCATTTTTGGGGTGATCCGGATTCGGACGTCAAAAATGCCAATATTTTTTGTGGCCGTTTGTTAAGACCTCAGATATGCAACCGGTTGGCCCTCACAGCCAGTCCGACCCATTTTCAAGGTCAAACGAGCCCTAAAGCGTGCATACAACCCATATCGACGATTTTTGTGTGCTATAGCATACCATTTTTTGGGTGATCCAGATTCTGATGTCAAAAATGCAAAACAATTTTGTGGACGTCCTTCAAAAGGTTGTCTATGCATTCGGTTGTCCCTTACGGCCAGTCCGACCCATTTTCAAGGTAAAACAAGCCCCGAAGAGAGCATACCCCCCATTTATACGATTTTCGTGTGCTATAGCAAACCATTTTTTGGGTGATCCGGATTCCGACGTCAAAAATGCCAAATTTTTTGTGGACGTCCGTCAAGACTTTGGATATGCACCTGGTTGTCCCTTACGACCTGTATGACCAATTTTAAAGGTCAAACGAGTCACGAAGCACGCATACCCCCCATTTCGACGATTTTCGTGTGCTATTGCAAGCCATTTTTTAGGTGATCCGGATTCTAACGTCAAAAATGCCAAAAATTTTTGTGGACGTCCGTCAAGACCTTGGCTATGCATCCGGTTGGCCTTCATGGCCATTCGGACCCATTTTAAAGGTCAAACGAGCCTCGAAGCGCGCATACCCCCCATTTAGACGATTTTCGTGTGCTATAGCAAAACATTTTTTGGGTGATCCAGATTCGGACGTCAAAAATGCCAAAAATTATTGTGGAGATCCGTAAAGAGATTGGCTATGCATCTGGTTGGTCTTCACGGCCAGTCCGACCCATTTTCTAGGTCAAACGAGCCTATAAGCGCGCATACCCCCATTTAGATGATTTTCGTGTGCTATAGCAAACCAGTTTTTGGGCGATCCTGATTCTGACGTCAAAAATTCTAAAAATTTTTGTGGACGTCCTTCAAGTTCTTTTCTATGCAGCTGGTTGTCCCTCACGGCCAGTCTGACAAATTTTAAAGGTCAAACGAGCCTCGAAGCGCGCATACCCCCCATTAAGATGATTTTCGTGTGCTATAGCAAACCATTTTTTTGGCGATCCCGATTCCGACGTCAAAAATTCCAAAAAATTTTGTGGACGTCCTTTAAGTCCTTGTCTATGCAGCCGGTTGTCCCTCAAGTCCAGTCCGACCAATTTTCAAGGTCAAACGAGCCCCAAGTGCGCATACCCCCCCC
>NC_028647.1:12360-98864 GCF_001406875.1 Solanum pennellii
GCGCATACCCCCCCCCCCCCATTTAGAAGATTTTCGTGTGCAATAGAAAACCATTTTTTGGGCGATCCTGATTCCGACGTCAAAAATTCCAAAAAAATTTGTGGACGTCCTTCAAGTACTTTTCTATGCAGGCGGTTGTCCCTCAAGGCCAGTCCGACCCATTTTCAAGGTCAAACAAGCCCTGAAGCGTGCATACCCCCCATTTAGACAATTTTCGTGTGTTATAACAAACTATTTTTTGGGTAATGCGGATTCTGACGTCAAAAATGCTAATGTTTTTTGTGTACGTCCGTCAAGAGCTTGTCTATGCATCCAGTTGTCCCTCACGGTCAGTCCGACCCATTTTCAAGGTCAAACAAACCCCGAAGCGCGCATACCCCCCATTTAGATGATTATCATGTGCTATACCAAACCATTTTTTGGGTGATTCGAATTCTTGCGTCAAAAATGCCAAAAATTTTTGTGAACGTCCGTCAAGACCTTTTGTTTACATTCAGTTGTCCCTCACGGCCAGTACGACCCATTTTCAAGGTCAAACGTGCCCCGAAGCACGTATACCCGCCATTTCGATGATTTTGTGTGCTATAGCAAGCCTTTTTTTGAGTGATCCAGATTACAACGTCGAAAATGCCAAATTTTTTTGTGGAAGTCCGTTAGTACCTCGACTATGCATCTGGTTGGCCCTCACAGCCAGTCCGACCCATTTTCAAGGTCAAACGAGCCCTAAAGCGTGCATACCACCCATATCGACGATTTTCATTTTCTATAGCAAACCATTTTTTGGGTGATCCAGATTTTGACATCACCAATACCAAAATTTTTTGTAGATTTCCTTTAAAACCTCTTCTATGCATCCGGTTTTCCCTCACGGGAAGTTTGGCCCATTTTAAAGGTCAAACGAGCCCCGTAGCGCGCATACCCCCGTTTCAACGATTTTTGTATGCTATAGCAAAGAATTTTTTGGGTGATCCAGATTTCAACGTCGAAGATACCAAAAAATTTTGTGGACGTCCGTAAAGACCTTGGTTATGCATCCAATTGGCCCTCACGGACAGTCCGACCCATTTTCAAGGTTAAACAAGCCCCGAAGCGTGCATACCCCCCCCCCCCATTTCGACAATTTTCGTGTGATATAGCAAACTATTTTTTTGATGATCCAGATTCTAACGTCAAAAATGCCAAAAAATTTTGTGGACGTCTCTCAAGATCTTGGCAATGCATCCGATTGTTCCTTACGGCCATTCCGACCCATTTTCAATGTCAAACGAGTCCCGAAGCGCATAATCCCCATATAGATGATTTTCGCGTGCTATAGCACACCATTTTTATGGGTGATCCGGATTCGGACGTCAAAAATGCAAAAAAAATCTGTGGACATCCGTAAAGAGCTTGTCGATGCATCTGGTTGGCCCTCACGGCCAGTCTGACTCATTTTCAAGGTCAAACGAGCCTCGAAGCGCGTATACCCCCCATTTAGATGATTTTCGTGTGCTATAGCCAACCATTTTTTGGGTGATCCTAATTTCGATGTCAAAATTCCAAAAATTTTTATGGACGTCCTTCAAGACCTTGTCTATGCAGCCGGTTGTCCCTCAAGTCCAGTCCGACCCATTTTCAAGGTCAAACGAGCCCCGAAGCGCGCATACCCCCCATTTACACAATTTTCGTGTGCTATAGTGAATTATTTTTTGGGTAATGCGCATTCCGACGTCAAAAATTCCAAAAAAAATTCTGGACATCCGTTAAGACCTTGGTTATACAGTCGGTTTTCCCTCACAACCAGTTAGACCCATTTTCAAGGTCAAACGATCCCCGAAGCGCGCATAACCCCCATTTCGATGATTTTCGTGTGCTATAGCAAGCCATTTTTTGGGTTATCCAGATTCCGACTTCAAAAGTTCCAAAATTTTTTGTGGACGTCCGTCAAGACCTTACCTATGCATCCAGTTGGACCTCACGGACATTCCGACCCGTTTTCAAGGTCAAACGAGCCCCAAGCGTGCATACCCCCCATTTTGACAATTTTCGTGTGCTATAGCAAACCATTTTTTGGGTGATCCGGATTTCGATATAAAAAATGCCAAAAAAATTTGTGGACGTTCGTTAAGACCTTGACTATGCATCCTTGTGGCCCTCACGTCCAGTACGACCCATTTTCGAGGTCAAACGAGCCCTGAAACGTGCATATCACCATTTAGACGATTTTCGTGTTCTATAGCAAACCGTTTTTTGGTTAATCCAGATTTCGACGTTAAAAATGCCAAAAAATTTTGTGGACGTCTGTCAAGAGCTTGTCTATGCATCCGGTTGGCCCTCACATCCAGTCCGACCCATTTTCAAAGTCAAACGAGCCCCAAGCGCGCATACCCCCCATTTAGGTAATTTTCGTGTGCTATAGCAAACCATTTTTTGGGTGATCCGGATTCCGACGTCACAAATTCCAAAAAATTTTGTGGACATCCGTCAAGACCTTGTCTATGCAGCCGATTGTCTCTCACGGCCAGTCCGACCCATTTTCAAGGTCAAACGAGCCCCGAAGCGCGCATACCCCCCATTTAAACGATTTTTGTGTGCTATAGCAAACCATTTTTTGGGTGATCCAGATTCCGACGTCAAAAATTCCAAAAAAATTGTGGGCGTCAGTCAAGACCTTGGCTATGAAGACAGTTGGCCCTCACATCCAGTCCAACCCATTTTCAAGGTCAAACGAGCTCCGAATCGTGCATACCCCCTATTTAGATGATTTCCTGTGCTATAGCAAATCATTTTTTGGGTGATCCAGAATCCGACGTCAAAAATGCCAAAAAATTTTACTGACGTCCCACAAGACCTTGTCTATGCAGCCGGTTAGCCGTCGCGGCTAGGTCGACCCATTGTCAAGGTCAAACGAGCATCGAAGCGCGCATACCCCCCATTTAGATGATTTTCATGTGCTATAACAAATCATTTTTTGGGTGATCCACATTTTGACGTCAAAAATGCCAAAAAATTTTGTGGAGGTCTGTCAAGATCTTGTCTATGCATTCGGTTGGCCCTCACGGCCAGTTTGACCCATTTTCAAGGTCAAACAAGCCCAAAGTGCGCATACCCCCCATTTAGGTAATTTTCATGTGTTATAGAAAATCATTTTTTGGGTAATCCGGATTCCGACGTCACAAATTCCAAAAACTTTTGTGGACATCCGTCAAGACCTTGGTTATGCAGCCGGTTGTCTCTCACGGCCAGTCCGACCCATTTTCAAGGTCAAACGAGCCCCGAAGCACGCATACCCTCCATTTAGACGATTTTCGTGTGCTATAGCAAATCATTTTTTGGGTGATCAGGATTTTGATGTCAAAAATTCCAAAAAATTTGTGGAGGTCCGTCAAGACCTTGGTTATGCATCTGGTTGGCTCTAACGGCTAGTTCGACCCATTTTCAAGGTCAAAAGAGCCCAGAAGCACGCATACCCCCCATATAGACGATTTTCGTGTGCTATAACAAACCATTTTTTGGGTGATCTGGACTCCGGCGTCAAAAATGCCAAAAAAAATTTATTGATGTCCGTCAAGACCTTGGCTATGCATCCAGTTGGCCCTCACGGCCAGTCCGACCCATTTTCAAGGTCAAACGAGCCTCGAAGCGTGCATACTCCTCATTTCAATGATTTTCACGTGCTATAGCAAACCATTTTTTGGGTGATCCGGATTCCGATGTCAAAAATGCCAAATTCTTTTGTGGAGGTCCGTATAGAGCTTGTATATGCATCCGGTTGTCCCTCATGAACAGTACGACCCATTATCAAGATCAAACGAGCCCCAAAGCGCGCATACCCCCCATTTAGACAATTTTCGTGTATCAAACCATTTTTTGGGTGATCTGGATTTCGACGTCAAAAATTACAAAAAATTTTGTGGACGTCCGTCAAGACCTTGGCTATGCAGCCGGTTGGCTCTCACTGTGTCCGACCCAATTTCAAGGTCAAACAAGCCCCGAACCGTGCATACCTCCTATTTCGATGATTTTCGTGTGCTATAGCAAACCATTTTTTGGGTAATCCGGATTCCGACGTCAAAAATGCCAAAAAATTTTGTGGGCGTCCGTTAAGACCTTGGCTATGCAGCCTTGTGGCCCTCACGTCCATTCCGACCCATTTTCAATGTCAAACGATCCCCGAAGCACGCATACCCCCCATTTAGACGATTTTCGTGTGCTATAGCAAAATCATTTTTTGGGTGATCCGGACTCCGACGTAAAAAATGCAAGAAAATTTTACTGACGTTAGATAAGACCTTGGCAATGAAGCTGGTTGGCCGTCACGGCCAGTCCAACCCATTTTAAAGGTCAAACGCGCCTCGAAGCGCGCATACCCCCCTCCCCATTTAGACGAGTTTCGCGTGCTATAGCAAATCATTTATTGGGTGATCCGAATTTCGACATCAAAGATGCCAAAAAAGTTTGTGGACGTCCGTCAAGACCTTGGCTATGCATCCAGTTGGCCCTCACGGCCAGTCCGACGAATTTCCAAGGTCAAACAAGCCCCATGCGCGCATACCCCCAATTTAGACAATTTTCGTGTGCTATAGCAAACAATTTTTCAGGTGATCCGGATTCCGACGTCAGAATTTCTGAATTTTTTTGTGGACGTCCGTCAAGACCTTGCCTATGTTGCTGGTTGGCTCTCACGGCCAGTCCGACCCATTTTCAAGGTAAAACGAGCCCCGAAGCGCGCATACCCCCTATTCCAATGATTTTCGTGTGCTATAGCAAAACAATTTTTAGGGTGATCTGAATTACGACGTCAAAAATGCCAAAAAATTTTGTGGACGTCCATCAAGACCTTGTCTATGCAGACAGTTTGCCCTCACGGCTAGTCCGACCCATTTTAAAGGTCAAACGAGCCCCGAAGCATGCATACTCCCCATTTAGACGATTTTCATGTGCTATAGCAAACCATTTTTTGGGTGATCCAGATTCCGACGTCAAAAATTCCAAAAAATTTTGTGGACGTCCGTCAAGACCTTGGCTATGCAGCCGGCTGGATATCACGGCCAGTCCGATCGAATTTCAAGGTCAAACGAGCCCCGAAGCGCGCATATCCCTTTTTTGACGATTTTCGTGTGCTATAGGAAATCATTTTTTGGGTGATCCGGATTCCGATGTCAAAAATTCCAAAAAATTTTGTGGACGTCCGTAAGACATTGGCTATGCATCCTTGTGGCCCTCACTTCCAGTCCGACCCGTTTTCAAGGTCAAACGATCCCTGAAGCGCGCATACCCCCATTCCATTAAGACCTTAACTATGGACTCAATTCACCATGACGATCAAAAAGACCCATTTTCAATGTCAAATGAGCCCCGGAGTATGTAAACCCCTATTTTGTCAATTATCATGTGTTATAGTCCATAAATTTTTTATGATTCAAAATTTCAACATTACTTTTACCAAATTTTTTCATGGACGTTCGATAAGCGCTTACTGGACCTAGTTGGCCTTGACAGTCAAAACGACACATTTTCAAGGTCAAACAAGCCCCGGAGAGATAAACCCTCAATTTTATCAATTTTCGTGTGCTATAGTTCACCTTCATTTTGGTGATCCAAAATTTCAATGTTATTTTTGCCGTAATTTTTCATCGACGTCCGTCAAGACATTGACTACAAACGCATTTGGCTCTAACGGCCAAAACAACTCATCAAGGTCAATGGATATATATATATGAGCTATTTCAAATAGCTTGAGAATAATTTTGACCCTTTTTTGATGCATGAAAAACATATCCCTTCGACGAGTAGAATATCATGGCTACGTGAAATTTTATTTAGTTGAATTTCTTAATCAAATAATGAGAACTAGCAAACTTATCCTGTCTGTCTTTTTTCAAATGTTTCAGTAGAGTAGAGTCGTGGGGCAGCTATCTTTTTTATTCTTGAATTAAACCAACAAAACACTTATTGTAGGAATACTTGAGGAATTTTCACCACAAAATTATCATACGTTATGTTGTTAAACAATATATAAAAATATTCAAGTTAAGTAAACCTAAATTAACCAAGAATGTAGTGACATAAACTCGCTCATGATTTCGTTTAATATATCGTTCTGCAAGTTCTGGTAAAATTTGCCTCATCTCTCATAACATTACTAGGAAAATTACTAAGGTAAAGCAAATGGTTCCAACCATCCCAGCCTCTGAAGGCGAAAGGGTACATTAGTGCCTTTTGCCTCTAGATTCACTTCTAGAAACCATCACTCTTGAGAGCTTGTTGACCTCATACAGCAATGCAGCTGAGAACAAGAAGCTGCATTAAGAACGAGGAACGCCCAATCAGATTTATAAACATTATAATACCACACATATATGTACTATAGTTAAGTTCTTGCATGACCATGTTTATATAAACTAATAAAACTATTTACAGGAAGAATCAAGGACAAAATTCTCCAACCTTGCCACTTATTTTATATGAGCTTCTCTTGTTTGGTCGAAAGGTGGCACAAGTATTGACAACATATTAGACTGCATCTTCCATTAGAGATGGCAAAAAAGGGTAATCTACTAAATAACTAGTTGTCCACGTGGGTTTGATGAGTATGACAAGCTTCACCGCCCATTTGTTACCCATATATTATCTTGGAGTGCCACTTGATAGGCCGGACATACGTTCAGAAAGGAAGTCAAGCTTGAGTCTGGTCATTAATAACATTATAATATAAACCTGATTTTTATTTTTTGGATAAGCTGCTCGTGAGAACAGAGTAAAGAGAAAGGAGGTGGAGATGATAGATGAGCAGCAAAACAGCAATACTGCGAAATCGCCATCTCTAAGTGAGGAATAGTTTGGCAAGACTTGCTTCAGTATGGCAAGGAAAAATATAAAAGGAAGCTATCTACATAGAAGATACAGTGTGCATGCTACTTCCAAGGCAGATTAGTTCTAATTAATAGTGTTTTGGTTCCTTGCCCACTTATACAACATGAGTGTTCTTTATTCCTTCAAAAGCAGTAAACACAATAGACAGATTAAAGGAATTTCCCTTGGGAAGGAAATATGGAAAGAAGTCCCACCATTTGGTCAACTAGGAAACAGTCAAGTTGAGTAAAAATCATGGTAGTTTCGGAGTAGAAAATCTGAAGTCGCATAATAAGACAGATAATTTGGGAACCAGAGGCAACATGGAGAAGGTGTCCAACATAAATATGGGGAACAAAGTTTATGCCTTCCCGTTAGGTGCTTAATGTTATGAGCTGAGTTTAGGTGTGTCTAATAGAACACAATTTAAGCAAAATTAGGTGTTTAATAGGTCATGAACTAAGTTAAGGTGTCCAAATGAAATATCCCGACAAGTTTAGGCGTTTGTCTATGTATTCAAACAATGAACACATAACCATTTCCAACTTCAACAAAATTAAACCCAGTAATTTTGTGTAATTCTTTTTTTTTAATGACAAGGAAAACCCGCAACCGCTACCCTTTTGGTGCACACAGGGTAAAACCTCTGCTCCTATGCAATAGCTCGCAAACCGCAAACCACATAGGAGAGATAACCCGCACTAGGCAAGCCTGGTGCGACGAGCTCCACTCAGAAGGAAAATCCCTTGCTTTCGCTGGTAAGAGGTTTTGAACTTGAGACCTTTGGAAAAAGGAAACATTCTAAGCAATTCTGTGTTCTTTTTAGCTCATTTAACTCATCTAAGAGATTTCCCTCGAGAAAAAAACACATGGAATATACATAAGTTAATATATCCACAATAATAACAACTTGATAGTATAGTTCATTACCATGTCGTGATGCTAACTCGATGAACAGTGCTAGCAGCAATAAGAGCTACAACCTCAGCAAGTATAACTGCAGTGTAACAGACCAGTAGAACAGATTAAAACAAATTGATCCATACAGCTACTGTATCTCTTAAAATGAACTGTACGATCACTTTTTGCTATTGCTGCAGTTTGGAGTGTGTAAATGATCCTATAGCTGTTAGAGATATCCTAGGTCCTTTGTAAGATGAAGTAGGATCTGGTTTAGTTTTGTTTTAAGTACACACAACTGTATGTAGCTCCATGATATAAATTTGGGACCCCAGCCTTTAGTGCTGAAGATTAATACACATAACTGTTACCGTTGTAAAAAAAAAAAAGCTACTGTATCTCTTTACTAATAATAACAAAGATATATGGTCTACACAACTTAACATTGATCACACCTAGATTTGTACCTAGCCTAAAGCAGTTTGAACCTCCTTTGCCATTAAGCTAGAATCTTCTCATGTGAAGGAGATTCAACAGTTACCTTATTTTATGCATGATAATTTTCAGGCAAAGGGAATTCAATTGACCCCCTTGCCACAAGCTAGTTGCGCCAATGTATGCATATGGGATTGAATATTAAGATAAAATGTTAAGAAAATATACTATAAATTCAATGCTACATCTAAAAGACAAAATCCCTTCGTTTATTTCTACTTCAAATATATTAAGAAATTATTTAGATCTTCAAAAGAATCGATTGAAATATCAAAATAGAAAGTCAAAACATAATGCACTCACCAGCACCCCATCCAGTCCTTATGCCAGATGTTTCTTGATAGTTTCCGATGAACTGCAACAGTATCACCAAGTCAAGCTCAATACAATACTAGTTTGGCAAGTAATGTGCTAGCACATCAACACTTTTTTAATTCTAGTGTGCTTGTAAAGCACCATGTGATACTTCACTTTATGCATCCATAAAGCATGGCAGTCATGAAACTGTGCAATGAATGGTGAAGACAACAGTAGATTTGACAACGAGATGATAAAATAGGAAAATACGAAAGTGAATTAATCTAAAAGGAAAAAAAAAATTCCGCCGCAAAAAATGTCAGGGAGAAAAAAGTTAGTATGATGCACATGTATTTGCAGATGAATAGAACAATTTCTACAGCATACATCTGAATTAATACAGCTTTATTGTATAGGAATACAGGCACTGTAAATTTTAACAGCACTACTAGACTGGTACAAACTTTGCAGCGCCTGCACTTTTGAGATCTTAGAGCACAATACTTGTTACCACAAAAGGTAAATTTTTCTCACCGTTAACAACAAAATGAATATGAGAGAACTAGTAAATCCACCAAGGATGGTATACAATTCTGAAGATGCTAGCCTTCCTCTATACACTTCCTGCAGAGAGAGTGTCGCGATGAATAGAAGAAACGAATATAGCATCGAACTCCCAGATCCAGCCATGACTTCAGGTGTGCACACACATAAAAAAAATAAAAATTAGACTGACAGATTGTTAAAATGAAATCAAAAGACCAGAAAAGAGGTAAGGTAGCGGCCTAGCAAGTAACATAAATAAGTTCCAACTCATTATGAACTTTCAAGGTATAATAAAGAAGGCTGACATCATGAGAGTTAGAAGGCAACCTTAAAGAAAAGCAATAAATAGCAGGATTTGTTACCTTCAACAATTAAATTTTTTGTTAGGACAACATATTGTTATTTAGGAACTATATTTTAGGGAATTAGTTACGAAGGAAACTCAACACAGCAGATGAACTGGACTGGTTATATTCTCCACCCATAAGCAATGTAGGTTGAAGTGCATAAAAGCAAGAAAGAAATTAAGTCTGAGTGATATATGTGAATATCAGTAATTGAAAATCTTTATTGTTTTAATTGCAAAAATACTTAGACGAATAAGCTATGTTTTTATCTTTTTTTTTCTCTGTTGGTTCCGTCTTCTTTTGTCTTTTTCTTTTTTCTTTGTCAGTGCTTCTTCTCATAGGTATAGGAAGCCATTCATACATGTGAGTTACCTTTAAGGTAAATAATTACATCACTATAGGATCTATACAAATAGGAAATCTTGTGAGTGCACCAAAAGACAATCAGAATCATTATCAATTCCCTTCGTTACTCTCCTATTTCTCTCCCTTCATATGACCGACATAAGAGCTAACGGTGCAAGCTCTCATGACCAGTGTTCAGGGAAGCGTGAAGCGGAAAAAATTGATAAGGCCCCGCTTCACGCTTTAAGCGATGAAGTACTCAGATACTCATTCTAGTCAGTGAAGCGTAGAAGGCTCGCATCGCTTTGCTCTCGCTTTCCTGAACACTGCTCATGACCTTTGTCTTCTTATCCTACTTGTCCCAACCCAGATGTACAACACATGTCTGACAGTAGCTGGCATCACCCACTGTGTAGCAGAACTGTTTAAAGACCATCCTCCACAGAGAAACCACTTTACAATACACCAAAAGACGTGACAACCAACCTCTTCTCTCAAGCATTTATGCATATCGCACTGGATAACACAAGTTATATTTCTTTTCTTCAAATTTTCAGCTGTTAGAATCATTCCTCTCGCTGTATAGCAAACAAAAAAGAACATTTTTGGTTTCCCTTGGAATCCAAACCGATGATTGTGGGAAATGTGTCTTTCGTCTCACCAACTTCTGGAAAGAGTGGAGACATATTTTCCACATTTAGGGGTTTGTCCATCCGAAGCTTTGCATCTTAATGTCTACCTTCCTGTGTACTTAATTTAAGTCCTGGTATGCGAGTTTTATTTTAACTAGTTACAACATACTACACAATTTTTTATGTTTATCAAGTAAAAGATTTCATTGATAATAACAAGGCCAGCCTAGCCCTATACAATAGGTATACCAAAAAGGAGAAAACGTACAAAATATGGTTAAGAGACACTAAATCCTCTATACAAACAGGAACTACATGGGTGCACCAAAAGAAAATAAGGGATCAGAGACCACTTCTCAATTGAGCAAAGCTCATCTCCACCCCCCTTCCAAACCTCTCATATTTCTCTCTCCAAATGATCAACATTAGAGCAGAAGGAGTAATCTACCACGCTTGTACCTTATTCTACCTCAGTGCACCCAATTTCTTCCTCGAATCTACCACTTAATTAGCCACCAAAGTTGCATCTATGTCTTCCTTTCACAAAAGCATTTAGCAAAGAAGAGACAGTTTCATCCAAAACGCTCTGAAGTCTATTAGAAAGCACCTTAGATAATCTTATAAATGATTCCTACTACATAAATAGGTTTGTAATGATGACTGTGAAGCATTTGAGCTTCTCTTAAATTCACTCCTCTCTTGGAGCTCACCAATAGTACTCATAACATCAAGTTTGACCATACTCCAAAAATGTTGAAAGAAAGCCAGAGTGAAACCATCCGGCCGCCGTAGAGCCTTGTCACCTGCACAACTCTCAATTGCCACACACACTTCCTCCACCTCAATAGCCCTCTCTAGCCACTAACTATTATTTTCCTTCAATGTGATTGAAATCCACCCCTCCCAGATTTGCTCTTCACTCTGCCTTCCACTTTAAACAATGATTCATAGAACGGAACACTTGCTCCATCTACTTCCTCCTTCCCCCAACTTCCACAAACCCAATCAAATTTCTCCTTATATTCGCTATTGCTACCCAAAGAAAAAGTTGTATTAAGAGTCCCTCCCTTCCAACCACAACGCCCTTGATTTTTGTCCAACAACTCTCTTGAGCCAAAACCAAAAAAGCTAATTCCACTTTTGGCACTTCTTTCTTCTCCTTTTCCCTCTAATCTAACTCCATTCCCACCTCTAAACTTTCTTATTCGCCCACTTTTATCATAATCTCCCACATTTTCACCTCTATCCCCCCAAACACTTCCTTAATCCACAACCTAATGTCTTTCTTAAGCAACTTTAAATTTTTAGCAAGTCCGAAAGATGGTCTCCTCTCCACGGCGTGTTCAAGATGATTACTTTCCATCTACCTAAACCTTGTTGGGCAGAGTTATCTAGTACTTAACTTGGTGAAAAATAGCACGTACTCCATGATATGATCAAAGTAAAGGCAAAATGGCCAAGAAATCGCCGTCACAAAAAAGATTATTGGTCCAAAACAAGTGGTGTTCCACGTAATCAAAAAGTTAATAATTGTTTTTTTCAAGTTTACCCTTATTTGGTTAATAAGGGGTTTGCCCAAGTTAAAAACAACATTTTACATGAACTGGAGGGAGTATCTTTGTGCAAACTATAAACTAAACATTGATCGTGAATAATTTTCTTCAAAGAAGAAACTTTTTTTAAAAAGAAAAAGCAATTGGGATCATTTGAGTACTTTTCGACAAATTGAAGAACCATCTGCTCACAATATTTTAAAATAATGATGGGTCTGGGCTAAAGGCTAAGCGCCTGAGCAGATCCACGTCACTCAAACTCTTCGCTTAGGTAGGCCCTTGGAGCAACCATCCCCTCAAAATTCTACTTATTCATTTTTAGTTGGTACAATTCTACTTAATCTAAATAGGTAAGTACAAATTTTGCCTAACATTGGCAAAGGCTCGAACTGAAGAGCACAGAAAAGTGCCAAGATTTTGTTGCACTTTCAGCATTAATGAAGAAAGTGCCCCTTAGCTTCACGGTTAAGGTGAACAAACACTGATTTGTTCATATTAGAGATACCCACATCATTTGCCACCAACTATTCTGTAAAAACACCATGTTAAAACTAATTTCATGATACAACCTCTCTCGGCCCTACTGATATTTCACCAATGCCTTTGACTCTCTAATTGCAAACAAAATTAACGGCAAAAAAGTTATTTCTTTTACTTTGTTCACTGAATTAACACATTTCAAAGCACAAAATATCTCGATGTTAGAACTACCTATCAAACTGTTCCAAAAGAAGCAACCAACTTCTTCAAACTAACCCTTTTGCGATCCAATTCAGTGTTTACCCTCAAGAGATCAAGAACAGTTATAAATAGATGGTAAATTTACAACAATCAGAACCCCAATTAACGGATCTAAGAGGATAAAAGTCAATTTATCATCGATTCTACAAGGATAGGAAGATGATAAAGGATTCGAGAACTCACCAGACGAAGAAGAGCACACAGATAGTTGGATCCAGATTCCGAGGAGCTCACACTGACAACTGCGTCTGATAACATGAAAAAGAACAAAGTAACAAACGACGTCGTCACTTACCCGTCAACGTGAGAGGTGGGAACCAAAATAAGCCACAAAAATATAAAAGTAAGCAAAATAAGCCACTATTTTATTTTAGTAAGTAACTAAAATAAGCTTAGTGGAAGAAAAAGTTTCACTATCCAATAATTTAAACGAATTTNGATTCCGAGTAGAAGCACATCTCGTGGAGCAAATTGAGTCCGAGCTTGGAGTTGTGGTGAGCTGTTTGGTTGTTTCGTGGCCCACACCTCCCTCTATCTTTTATTTATTCTGTTATTAGTATTCAAACAGGATATCCCTTATGTTAGATTTGTCATTTAGTTTCAGACTTGCATCGAATTTTAGAAGCTCTTGTACTTAAGACACCAATTCTTGGGGGTGATATATTTTAGCTTCCGCATTTCGTACTTATAAGGAACTCAATGTTGAAGATTCTTGCTAAGTGTTAGTCTTTTTACTCATTTGTTGGTTTAGTTGGGTTAATATGTTGGGTTGGCTTACCTATTGGATGGGAACATAGGTGCCATCACGACTTGCAAATTTGGGTCGTGACATTTTATTACACTTTATAAGAAGAATATTTTTCACGGCTTGAAGAAGCTTTTTCAGTGTTGTCATATAAATTATATTGATTTGATATGTCATTAAAACGGAAAAAATATTTCATTATGTATTTTTATTATTTTATTCTGAAAAATCTATTTAAGGACGTTTATGCATAGTTGATAGCACCTACAACATAAAATCTTTTATATTTGATCATTTCAATCTAAAAAAAATATCTTCTACACCTAAAGTTAAAGTTTCAATTTATTGGGATGGCGAAATTATACATGACGGAAATACCATTTATTATAATTGTCCTCCCAAACACAATGCTAAATATCCAATAAATGTCCAACATCATAAATTTATTTCATCAATTTATAAAAGAATCGGTATAAACAGTACGATTATAGTTTGATTATAGCCGGAAAATACCCTACTTCATTTTTATCACAAGGACAAGTAAATTTTAGAGAGTGAATTATATATAATGATGAATCGTTGACCGACTTTTTAAGGGTCTCAAATGACTATATAGATCAAATCAAGTCAACAATACTTGGAATCTATGTTAGGAAGGAGCCTAAGATTAGTCAACAACGTTCTCCTTTATCGGTCGATGTTCATCCCTAATTAGAAAATCATAATAGCATTGATGGATTTCCGATAACTCAATTTACTGATTTTCCTAAAATGACTCATTATCAAAATACTCTTACCGGCCGATATGATTTTGATTTAAACAAAACTATCAATGATAGTGACCGGTAATGCTCAATTATTATATTTCAATTATTGTTTGTTGATTTTGTCAATTATTTATTAATTTATATTATTTATTATTCTTCTTATTATATATTTTGTAGTTGTTTACCTCAGCAAGATAGGAATATTGCTCCAAGTTATGAGCTAAATAATTATTTTGGTCAGTCTTCACACTTTGAAATGACGGAAAATGTTGGGACATCCTCAAATTTTTATGTCTCGCCTACTTTTGATGCAGATAATTATCGCTATGTCTAACACTTATTTTTTTAAGTGAATTTTTGATGCAGATGACCATCTTCAAAGTGTTTTTTTTTTGAAGCCATGAAAAGAAAAAGGAGAGAAGGTGAAGGTGAAGATGAAAAGGTAACTTTTTATAAAGTGGAAGATTTTTTTCCACTTTATAAAGTGGAATAAAAAGTTCCACTTTATAAAGTGGAAGAAAAAGTTCCGTTATATATTAAAAATAATCGTTATGACAGTAACGGAAAACGTTTAGAAAATTGAATATAGTGGAATTTTTTCTTCCACTAAACTTATTTTAGTTACTTACTAAAATAGTGGCTTATTTTAGTAACTTTTATATTTTTGTGGCTTATTTTTGTTCCCAACTCTCAACGTGAATGTATAAGATTCCCCAAAAATGAATGTATAAGATTCCCCAAAAATCAATATCATTTGCATTTTGTATATTTCATTGTGCATATATTTAAGAATTTCTTTTAAATATTTAACTTGTCAATATTCACAAATTCAAATATAGTGATTATGATTTTTCATAAAGCATGTATAATCCTCGTAAAAATTGACAAAATTATAGTCGCAAATAACAATTTTCGTAATACAGGCCAAATGTTTGTTTGTCTTTCTGTATAATTTTCCTTTCTTATTTCTTTTTCAAGTAAAACACTTCATTGCTCTGCTTCAAAATATATTTCAAAAGTTTTTAACACACCACACAACTTCCCAAGAAATTCTATTTATACATGAAATGGAGAATATAGATAGATTAAGAGCTATATCTATATATGATCTTGATTTCTTCGTAAGACTTCATCAATCACAATAGTTGTGTATTTTCACTATAAAAGGTAATAAGAGGACATATATTTGCTTAGTTATTCAAGGAAGAGCAGAGTGAAGAATACAACTATTACATATGAAGTTAACAAGAAGCTTTTCCTCTCTAATTAAACTCGTCATGTATGAGAAAAGCTTATAAAATCACAAAACAGAAGAAAAGGAAAAAGGCCAGAAAAATAAACAATTAGTAAATTTAGGCTCTACATGAAGAGGAAAACCAAAATAACTTTTACAATCAAACAGAGACAGATAAATACAAGAGAAAAAAGATTGAACTAAAAGAGTTTAAGAATATTGAAAAGGCGTCCACTTTAGCTAGCCAAGTGGCTGGGCGAGCTGTTGAACATGGCATGCCACATGTATGCTCTAGAAAGTACCATTTCAAGCTCTGAATGACTCCAGTTATGTGTGGGAAGGTGCTGAAGGAACATAACCATCTCTTGGAAGTCCAGCTTCAGCAGATTATCTGACCACTGCACAATAGACACAACACTCAGAACAGTCTAGTAATTACAGCACCCAAACAGACTTCACTTGAGTATAGGAAATAAATTGGGTATAAGAAAAGGGATGGAGAGTTGATGCTTCCTTTCAAGAAAATTTTTTATAATGCCTATGCAGGAAAATAACACTCACATCTTTTGGGTCAGTGACTGAAAATATATGTAAGGATAACTGTGATCCTTGCTTTACATGGTTAAAAGAACCATGTCATATTTCAAGGGATCTCTATAAATTATAGCAATACATCTGCTCCCTTCAATTCAATTGCTTATTTTACCAATCCATTTAAGACTCATCAAACAAACCTTTCTTTCTACATTAGGGTATAGAGTATGTTTGCATGTGTACGTGTTCCCGTATGTTTTCTGTATATGTAATGCTAGTAAGACTCAATGTCAATATTCATCACATGAATCTCAAGCAGATATTAGAGATATCTTACTGTGAGCAGAAAGCTTGCAGCTATATACACAAGAAAATCTGGCAGTGCATCACCTTCGGCAAGATATGTATCCCATAATCGGGTAACAAGATGGAAAGGGATCTGCAAGAGTAGATGATTAGTTACGGCTTCTAAATAGAGCTTTGAACAATGTGGAATTTCAAAATGACGAAAAACAATTCATAAAGATAAAGGCAGAAAGACACTTAATAAAGATAGACAGAACAGCAGACCTCGCGTATCAAGAGACAATTGAACCAGCGAAAAGCAAACTGGAGGAATTCAAGCCCTTGCTCTTCCATGTGTGTTGACACAGGTTCTAGAAAATGGGGAGGAACCAAATATCAAAATTATAACATGTCACCTAATTTTTCAGGAAGAATATATACATAGACAAGGAAATACGAAAAATAAACCGTGTGCTGTCATTTCTTAGTCCCCTACTTTCAATTGCTTGTACTTTCTTAGCTCTAAAACCACAATTCAACCATGGTTAACCTCTTATAATTTGAAAGCAAATAAAGTGTTTACTTATACGTGATGAAATTCACCATTTTATCAGTTTCTTTTGACCTTTTCTAGTAATTGGTCTTCCAGGGTCTTCTTTTCTTTCTTCCAGCATCTCTTTACCATGTCCAAACTTTTATAGTGATCCAAGTTCCAACTATCAGTAGACAATATTTCAACCACCTCCAATAACAAATTATGAAAGACAGAAATACATGTGTAACTCATTGCAACCAAATAAATACAGAGCAATTTTAGCAGGTCCAAAAAACTAAATGAAATAAATAGTAGTTCCAACTGTAAACACCCTCATAATGCTGTCAAATCATCAAGGTATACATACCCTTTCATAAAGTCATAGAAAGTAGAACTTGTTCACAAATTGAAAGACATATAATATGTGAAACTAAAATTTGCTTTACCTTTAAAAGTATTACCCCCTTTGTTTCAATTTGTTTGTCTTAGTTTCATGGACACGGAGTTAAAGAAAGTAAAAAAACACTTGACTCTTGTGATCTTGAGCTAACGATTTGTATAATTTATCAAAATGCACTTTAACTGTTGGTCTTAAACATGCCATGTGAAATGTGGAGCTAAAAAGAGTTGCCAAATTAGGAAACAGGCTCTCTTTTCTAAAAAGACCAAAAAGTCAATAGAACAAATAGATTGAAATGGAGGGAGTACATTGTTTGTCAAGAAAATCAATAATTTTTGACACCATATTTCCAGATTCTCTAGCATTGGGCAGTAGATAGAGACAAAGAAAGAAGTAGAAACCATTAGAGCATTACCATCTATCCGTCTAACCAACTCCTTTAGCTTAAACACGAGCCTCTGGATTCCCGGTTGAGCAAATGTGTAATGGTCTTGCATCCCATCAAGCAGTTTTGATAGACACCAATAACAATCAGCTTCTATACCAGATATTTTCTCAGAAGGTAGATCAGACATCATCCAATTGTCAATACTCCCTTCTACGTGTTCTGACAAGAAAACAACTAAGAACGGTGTTGCAAGATCATTTATTCCCTGCACATATCCACTTGCAGGGTGCCGGATGGCCCTAGAAAGGAAAATGATAGATCACCAGAATATGAGAACATCCAAAACACCAACAGGAGCAATAAGGAAAGGTTAATGAATGCCCATGTGGCCACGCATCTTCAATTCTTTAACTTTTATTTCTACCAGGGTGTGCAGTACCTTTTTTTATTTGGTTTTGTATTATTTGGATTCAGATTCAGTTATGAAATAATTCAGTCCAATCAAAACTCAAGTTCAGTTTCATTAGGTTTCTATTTTAATTTGGTTTTTCTCCGGTTTGGTTTTTGGTTTATTGGATTTGTTACTTTTCTCGAAATTGCTAAAATCATCAAGTTTATTTGGTAATCGGAATGAACAAGGTAGTGTATGTAGCAAATCTTAGTGTGATAGTTGGTGTAGATTTTGATGAAGTGATAGTTGGTGTAGCTGGAATGTATATCAGTAACTATAATGTTAAATGAGATCGTAAACTAATAATCAGGATTCCTTTGATTATTTGGTTTTTCGGTTTAATCCGACAAATGCTCACACCTAATGACTACTACCAATTTCGATTTTTTGACCATTCCAAAAATCCATTACCCATTTGTTTTCTCATCTAGTTCCGCATCTTAATTAAAGAAATAAATGTAATGCTATTTCCTTTCCTCTTCCCTTTGTAAAGACATTCTACAATTCAAGGAGAATGTTACAGCTAATAAATACAGAGAAATAGAAATAGTTTACCATATGTAAAGTATGCGCTCCAGGGATTTCTGAACTTGTGCTTGTTGGAAAAAAGAAACATCAGGCACCGTTCTAGGGCAATCAACAGCAATCTAACAGCACAAGCAAAGTAGTAGTTATATCACTGACAACATTGGGAAATGAGCATAAGGCATAAAAAAGATCACAATCCAAATGCATCGAAAATACCTGCCGAAGCATGTTGATCTCTTCATCTGTTCGCTCAATATCTTGAATGTCATAGTACTGAGCAACACAATCAAGATAATCTAGACGCTTTCTTCTCAGAACTCCCTCCCTTCTATCTGAATTAGGCGGTGCATATCCCTGTTGTCAGCTCATTATTTAAATTTCATAAAAGCAACAACTTATGTCTAATAAAAAAATCTGCAATCCAGTTTCACATGTTCTTTTAACTATGTAACTAAGTCACGTGAAAACAGATTTAATAAAATGGAAGGAAGCAAACTTGTCTACAAGAATACCTTTTTTTACTTTTGAGAATGGTAATAATATCGTAAATGTAGTGCACAACGACTGTGCTAAGTCATATTTACAGATTGCAAAAGGAATCCAAAAGGCATAGTTTCTTTTGAATCCTACCATTACAGGGATTCCATAATGTCTAACATTGAATCGATCATCCTGTTCTAAATCTTCCTTAAACCAAAAATGAAATAAAAACAGGCATTCATCTTGATTTTCTGTATGGAGATGCGGGTCCCTTCAAAGCATCTATAGTTTCTCCCCTTCCATATAATCCACCACATGCAGCCTGGTATAATCTTCTACCAGTTCTTTTTTTTGTCTAACTAGTCCACCAGGTAAGTTTCAACAAACAAGTAATTCCCCTAGAGTCGTGGGCATAATCCATGATAATTTCATATTAAGGAATAGTTGCCAGAGAACTCCAGTTACTTCATAATGTATAAAAAGATGGTTTCTACTTTTAGAATCCAGTCCACATAGATAACACCTTGAACAAAGTTGCACTTCCCTTCTCTTTAAGTTTCTTCTGTAGGCAACCATCTCTAACAATTAACCACACAAAACAACGTAGGGAGGTGTTTTCACTTGCCAAAATACCTTCCAGCTCCATACATGGACTGCTGACCAGCCTAATTGAGATGTGAGCATGTTGATGTCACCATAACAGACCCTTTTTGGAAATAGGTATCATATTACCATAAAACACACCCTTATGCAATTTACAATTTAATCTATCCTCCTCTATTGTTATTTCCTTGAACTTATCCAGAACTTTTAGTACAATAAATCTGAGAAGTTCCCTATTATTGAGTTGTATTGTAAACATCCATCTCCACCCATGCTGGGTTCCCAGTTATCTTCCACTGTGGCTTCAGGAATTAGAGTCTTGACTCTTTATGTCATTGAAATGTCGTCCAACGACACATCCCAAAAACATTTCTAGATTCTAATATTTGAAGTTACATTTACAGAAAAGAACAAGCTATTTATCCAGTTCACATGAAGACAATAAACCGATTAAAGAAATCAAAAACAACCTCTGGAATTTGAACTAATGGATATCTGCATCACATAGAATGAGGGTATCATCTGCATAGAGTAAATGTGAGACTTCTATGCTATCTCCCACCTTGAAAACTTTGATCCAAGCATTGTAGTTAGCAATATTAAGCATTCTGCTAAACCCTTCCATTACTAAGATAAAGTGGAATGGATAAAAGGGATCACCCTATCAAAGACCTCTTTGAGCTGAAAAAAAACCCTCTAGGGAGGGACTCATAGATGATTACTGAGTATCTCATGGTACTTATGCAAAAAGAAATCCAGTAGATCCATTTCCTTCCAAATCCCATTTTGTTACAAGTGTTAATAAGGAAACCTCAATTCACATGATTGAAAGCTTTTTCAATGTCAAGTTTACAACGAACCCCATTATTCTAATCTTTTTTTCTAAAATTCATCCATTCGTTTGCAATGAGAACAACATCCATAGTTTATCTTCTTCTGATGAAGACCATCAGAGATTTTAGCAACTAGCTGGTCCATGATGCTTTTCAATCTTTCGGTCAACAATTTAGATATGATTTTACAGAAACTTCCCGTCAAGCTAATGGTCCTAAAATCCCTCAATTCAAGTGGCTCATTCTTTTTGGGAATCAAAGCATGTATGTTGCATTGAAGCTTTATTTGAATGTATGCTGGCTATAGAAACATCTGATGCTTCATAATGTCTTATTTGAGAAAAGACCAGCATCTCTGATAAATAGCATTGTGTATCCATCTGGACCTGGTATTTTATTCTCTGTACATTGTTTGATTATATCTAGGACTTGTGACTCTTCAAAAGGCCTTTGTATCCAGTTGTTCTCTTCCTGTCAACCTTACAACAATCACCCAATGAGAAATAAGGCCAAGATTTCTCTATTGATGGCATCCAGATCTTAAATAAAAGGCCCACTGACCTCAAGTTTATCGATGGTGTTGTATCTCCAATGTTAGTTGGCCTTCTTTAGAAAAACTTGATATTTTTGTCTCCCTGCTTAAGTCATAATACCCTAGATCTTTGGCTCCATTTATTTTAATTTTTTTTTTAATTTGGCAAAATCCTGCAATTCTTTGAGGAAATCCATTCCATTGGAAACAACCTCTCTACCTCCGAGGCAGGGATAAGGTCTGCGTACACTCTACCCTTCCCAGACCTCACTTTATTAGACTACACTGGGTATGTTGTTGCAATTGTCCTTGTGGATATCCGCTCCGGTGAAGAGCTCCTGCTCCTCTCATCAACAATTCTAGTCTCCAATATACTTTCCAAGTTGGCCGGCTTTTCCAGAAGTATTTATTAACTTACAGATTTAAATTATTTTGCCACTATCAAATCAGGTATTTCAGAAATGTCAAAGAAAATCCACCAATTTTTCCTCATAAAAGTGAAGCCATCAACCTCTAACCACCACAACTTATCAAACTTGAAGTAGGACTAGGAGTTAGATTTTTCCCATTCACCACACTGAAGCATCAAAGGGGCATGGTCAGATGATACACCTCGAATCATCGACTGTTTTATGGACTTGAATTCATCATCCATTCAGTAGAGAAGCACCTAGTGTCGATGACCAAGTTTGACTTTATGTATATATTATTCTAGGCTAAAAGGATTGTTTAAATGAACTCTACTGGTTTAGAAATGAACTTTCCTGTCTAAGAGAGAATTAGAGAAACCTTAACATAACAAAGTTCAGTGCCGAAAAGTGAAAACAATAGTCTCCTAGAGGTAAGGAATTTCACAAAACAAAGTTAAGTACCTAAAACAGACACCAAAACAATAAAGATAAATCCAAGATGGTTTAACCAACTAATATAAAACATTCATTATATGATTCCATCAAATAACAGAAAATGGCTAGTTGTTCTTTCACGTGTCAAAAAGAGATAGATCAGTGAATCATCTTTTGTAAATTTTAGAGTGGCTCAAGATATATTGTGCATGTTTCTTGTGATTGCAGAGTGTGATCGGTTATCCTTGATCAACTGAGTCCATTCTTATCTCATATAAGGCATGAGGATAAGAACGTGTCAAACTGAAGGAATCTGTTGATTGAATCCATTCCCAATGAAGTTCGGCTAACAACGCTTTCCTATTACCCCTAGAGCAACCCGGCTTTTCAAGGGAACCATAGATAAGGAATGACAGGAGATCCTACATCAAAATAAAACAGCCACCACTCATTTGAGAGAGTAAATAAATTAGGGTTGAGCTTACGACAGTCTGACTTTTGAACCTTGGAGAACTATATAACACTGGCTTTTGTGGTAGATCTGCTCTTAGAGAAGTAATACATGTTTCGAGGATGTACATGAACCTGTTCGTATAGTGAAAATGAATTGCTTTAAGAGTTTACTTTCGTGATATCAGGAAGAGTTTGCTAGTTCCTAGATTACATTTTCTAGTTGTGAGTCCCTCAAGATATTCCCCCTCTTTTTATCTTCACTCTGTTTTTTCCTTCCTTATTTCTTTGATTATTGTACTACTGCTGTTCTGTCTACTTGACCCAAGTTAATATATGATACCTCTTCTTTACTGACCTAAAAATATTTCCAGAGAAATTAAGTTAATTAGAACTACACCCAAAGAAGCCGCCATATGTTGGGACGCAGATATGATGGGATCCCAAATTAATACATAATACCGCTTCTTTACTGACCTAAAAACATTTCCAGAGAAATTAAGTTAATTAGAACCATACCAAAAGAAGCCGCCATATGTTGGGACGCAAATATGATGGAATACCATTCCAAGATAACTCACGCAATTTTTCTGCAAGAGAAGTTGGGAAGCACATCAAGAAAATGTAACAATCAGATCGGTAGATAACATTGAGAATTAACCAACAACAGCTGCTAAATCTGTCAATCTGTACAAGTCATTAAGAAGGAAAAATTAACAAACCTCGTGGAAGAGCAAAGCAGAAACAGTTGTGATATATGCATAACTGTCTTTTAGTCTCACATTAAAGGTCTTAGCTAGTGAAACTCCACAAATCCTTATGACTAGGAAAGCATCACCTTTGTGATCAACCGGCCAAAGAATAAGCCAATTATAGTTTATAAAGGCAGGAGGGATGTAGGAATAAGCCACTACGACAAATCCAATCCTACAAAGGTTTATCCTTAGCTGAAGATCAAAGTTTTTCTTTAGGTATAGTAAGAATTTCAAGTAAGCGTACAGTGACCCGCTCAAAATCTTGATGCAAATCAATGAAGTTTTTGTTTAAAGTCTCAGAGGTATACTACACCCATTTAATTGTGGTCACTAAATTTTGGTGTACAATTAATTTATTACCTTTCTTTAAGTTATATTTCTCAACCTTCCCAGTGCTAAGAACCAAGCCATTTTGGTTCTGTTTGAAGGTAATTCAGGACTGCACATAAACCAGAAGAAGAGCCATTTGTATCCTATTAATGTAGTGTCTAGGGGCGGCAAATAGCGGGTCGAGTCGGATATGGGATGGTTGAAAATGAGTCAGGTGAAAATGGATAAAATATCCTACCGACTCATATTTGATAAGGATAAAAATGGGTGGTAATACAATGGATAATCCACATTATCCGTTGCTTTTTATTATGTAAATAAATAAGTATTTCTATATTACAAGGTTGTTTTCTTATTCTTTTTCTTCTTTTAGCTGTGTTTGGTATGAAATAAATATTTCCATGTTTTCCTAGAAAATATTTTTCTGATTTAAGGAAGGTTTTGAAAAAAAAATTCCTTAATTTATGTATGGAAGTTATTTTTTAAGAATTAGAGAAAGTAAGTCCATTTGAAAAGTTTTCTCGAAGCTTCTTGTTCATATCTCTCATCAAAAGGTGTCACTCGATAATGTGTGTCTTGTAAATATTTCCCAAATACATTAAAATCAATGAAACATGAAAGAATTGGAAAATATATTTCTTCATACCAAACACACCCTTAATAAGTATATGTTTTCAAGGTTCCTACACCCTTACATACTTGAGGGAAGTGCAATTGGTGGATACCCATGACTTATCCATATTTATGATGGTAACTATGGGTAGATCCATATTTGATCAACTTTTGAGAGACTGGACAACCTTAGCAGGACATAAGAGACTTACTTTCTCTAAGGACTTTTAAGTGGGACATTGTAACACTTAGCAGGAAACATGGAACACTGGTTATAAAAAAGCTAGGCCTTCACTATCTCTAAGCACCCATAGAAAAGTTCAGGAGTAAATGCATGTAAAGGATACTCATTAATACACATTAAGTCATCCTTTTACGATCATGGCACCCATACGATCCCAAATAATAAGCTCTAAGCACTATATGCTAAATTATGCAAAGAAAAGAATCATATATGTTTATATATAACCATGTAAATATCACCTCATCCTCATCAAAAAATATATATCTTGGTACCTAGAATAACAGTTGTCGCAGACAATTCTTTTGTGAACTTCATTAGCCTAGCCGAATCAGTAGCTCTAGAGCCAATTGATGGCTTCTGTACTTCGCTGGATGTGTGTTCTGAATTTGACATTGATGATTTCGTCTGGCTAGCAGATGAGCTAACATTCAGATTGCTTCTACTTTGCAGTTCATCCTAATAGTCAAGGAATAGAGCTTAATTTAAGGTGATGAATTTGAGCAATAGATATATCACATAACCACACACATTGGATATCAGCACTGCTCGTACCTCAAAAGATCCATCTGCCAGTTGGCTTGGTCCCGTCTCACTATCTCGTAGACTTCCATGATTATCTGGAGATCTCATGGTTGAGTTATCCAGTGGGTCTGACCTCCGCGTAATCAGTACTTTGCCAGGGAAACTGCGTCCCTTTAATAACCTGCACGACATCATAGTTTTTGTGATTATCAAAAGTTATAGAAAAAAAAAAGTTTTCTGAATGGAAAAGAATAAGACCAAGTAATCAACATCCTTGACTATTAAATATCATTGATAACCAACATCCATGACTGTTAAATACAAAACATTGTTATTCCAGATGGTTTTTTCTTTAGTCAATTAGGATAATATTTCAGATGGTGATTCTACTTGAGAGTCAAATTGGCACATGTTAACCAAAGAAGTCACTGTACTGGCAACGTCCAATAAAAGGACAACAATCAACAAATATGTGTAATGTATGAATCAGGCTATGTTAGGCTTTTGTCCTTTGCATTTCTTTTCTGTTCAAGGATAAAACAGCCCAACACTTCTAATGTCTATCCAACTGTTAAAAAACTAAAGAGAAACAAAAAATGGAGAGATTGACTCTTGCAATGTATCACTGTACATTAAAACTATTAACTTCAAGAACCCAAAGTCCATATTTCACACATCACTGCCACAACAAATAAGTAAAGTAACAAGAGCTCCTAGGAAGCTAGGAAGTTCGACAACCTAAATCCACACTTCAACCTTTACAATCCACAAAAAATGAAAAAAATACGAAATGCATTTCCCAATGTAAAGACCAACAGACAAATCAGAAAAAAAAAACACGGACTACTAGTGATCAAAGATTCAAGTCTACTAGTATGTAAGGACGCCTGAGCTGCAAAAAAGGTCTCCTCACCCAACTCCATTTTGATCAAATAAAACCTAAGTTTTGCTTGAAGTGTCGAAAATTTGAAACACTCCAAAAAGGCTTGGGAATCTAACTTCTATGTTTTCTAGCATATCACCTTACAAACAAATGTATTGAGCTCTTCACTTCCTGTTGATATTTGTCCTAGTAGTAACACAAAAATTCATCATACTGAACAAACATAGCACTCACAAAGGAAATATAACAAGCTTTACAACCTAAATTTCTCAACTTTAACCTCCATAAACTACCAAAACTTCATTCGAAAGATGGATAAAACATTTCCAATCACAAATTCAGCATTGAGATCACAAAATTGGCATACTCGGTCACTGATCAGACCCTCCCCAAGTCCAATTGAGTTGAATTACCTCAAAATGGTATATATAAAAGGGCGGAAAATGGGAAATCTAAGTTATGGGTTTTAGAGAATTATATAGATCTGATTAAGAATAATGATTACCCTTGAACATTTCTGAGAGTTTGATTGAATCTTGAATCAACAGTCGCATTTCGATCTTCCTCTCTGTCGCTCCTCATGGTTACCATACCATTGCTGCTCTCAAAACTCGTTTCTTTCAATGGAACTGATGATTACGGTACACCTGCAACTCACCAAAGGTACAACTCCTTTATGCGTCTTTTGCTCTCTCCAGTTTCCACTTCGGTCACCAAATTGGACGCTACTAGCTTTTTTATATTTTTTACACCTGCAACTCACCAAAGGTACAACTCCTTTATGCGTCTTTTGCTCTCTCCAGTTTCCACTTCGGTCACCAAATTGGACGCTATATATTTTTTTATATATGGCTCTTTAAAATCATCAAATAATATTTTTTGTCACAACTCGATTTGGAACAATAGAAAAAAGATAATATATCTTCATAACACCCTTTAATAAATATAAGGTTACATAAAAATTCAAGATAATTTAGTGAATATGATTCTATTATATTTTGTTTTTTGTTAAAAATTAAATCTCATTTTTAAACTTTTCATTCAAAAATTTCAATGTTATCTTTTTAAACTTCACCATAAAATTATAAATTCTAAATGAGTTAAGTGTTCCTTACACGTAACTAGTTCCAAAGGTAATACAATGAATTATAAAGATACATATAAAGTAATTATAACAAAAATAATTATGTGAATTCAATGCACACAAATTTTGATGTACTCATTGTGTTTTATGTATAATACATTTTTTTTATGTAACTTTAACAAATATATTACATTAATTAGTAAAATATTATAATTTTATTGAAATCAAAGTTGACTTTTATTGAATCTCAAAACACTCTTGATTAAAGAAAGGTAGTGTTTTCTTAGTAAATTAAAAAATAAAAGTAAAAAAACCTCATTAATTCGTATCAACGTCTCATCCTCCTTCACTTCGAACAAAATTGGAATATCATATATTACACACTTGATCTTCTTTTTATTCATGCTACAAATTGATGAATTTAAGTTGTATTTTTCTTCAATTTTCAATTGATTTTTGCTTGTATTTTAACTGTGAAAGACACTGTTTATAACTAAAACAATAGATTAATGGTCATATGGTACCAATCACACGCATAAATTATTGCACAATATGCACAGATCATTATTTTTCCAGCAGGAAGGGAGGGAGCAGGGCATTTTTTTCCTAGTTACAAACATATTTTGATGACAATGGTGTCGGGATCAGCTTAAGTGTGCCTCTACAATACAACTGGTTGCCTGCTACAATTTACCAGCACGGGTAATAGGTAATCTGTCTGCCAAAGCTTGCTCTCCTAAATTGCAACCACCAACGGTGCATACAATCTGTGGAGGATATTTGAAGAGAAGGTTTGTTTCAATATCATTTGTATACAACTAAACAAAGAGGTTGAGCTCAAGAATCAAGATCCCTGCATTACTACACTTTAGATGAGAAGCTCGAGAATGATGCATGGTCTGAGAGATATTCAGCTCTAGCCTCCATGCCATTCAGATTTCCACAAGCCTTTCCTAACAATTTGGTGGAGACCGTCTGTAATAGCTCATCCCTAGTGCATTTAACCATATTGAAAGGCCTCTCGTTAACACCCTTTTTAGATAGGCCAAAATGTACCCAACAGCAATCCTCATCAATCTTGCAACTACTACAGTTCTAACAAGTCCACACGGTGGAAACAAAGGAATTTCCCTACTTTGTCTTCTTGAATCTCGTCTTTTTCCGACAGTCCTACCATGTACAGGATGATGCTCTACATTCCATTTCTAAGCTGACTGGTATCATGTGTTGAGGTGGTCACTCAAAACTGTTCAGAGGTGATTTATCCCTGCTTCAAAGGACACACTAACATGAGCTCCCAGCCTAAAGATCTCAAACAGAAAGAAATTTAAGAGGGATAAAAGATGAGATTCGGGTACTAAAGAAATGCTATCTTAGATACTTAACAGAAGTTGCCAATGATATCTGGCTAAGCATCCAGGAATAAGATGAGAACAATCATCCCTCAGACTGGGAGATGATAATGAGAATCCAAGTATCCTGCAAATAAGTGATAACACACATGCCAGTTAGCAACAACTAACAATAAGCAACTGAAAAACCAATTCTTGCCATCTCTATTTCCTAAACTAATAATAATAATAGGAGAGTCCCAGCCAAGCTGAGCAGCAAAAAAAGAGCATGCATGTTAACCTACCTACAACAAATAGAGGTGTACCTGATCACAAGAAGCAACAGCACATATGAGAAGACAGCAACTTACTAAACATATAACTCTTGAGATTCCATCGGAGATGACCAATAACGCAGGAGAGACTCCACAGTAAGCCTCCTAGTTGCACTGAGCATTGAGATGAAAAATTTGCAACCATCAATCTTGTACTCCTCGAGTGGATTTCTATGCCCAAAACTCCTCACATTCACCTGTTCCGAGAACACAGGAGAATTAGTATAACACTCCCAATCAAGGAAAGCATAAATTTTTAACCGATGTGCAAATACCATACCGCTGAACTTAGTCGGTTCATGTTTATAAGATGATCCCTCCAGAAGCAATCTAATGTCTTCAGAAGTACTTCCCTCTAATCCACAGAACATAAGGAAACAATATAGTGAATAAGATTCTTTTTGAACTACTCATGCAGAAATTACACATCCAAACCCTCTATGCTGATCTAATCTTTATATGGAAGCAGTTATTATGCAATCAAATAGAGATGAAATGAGATAATAACCCAGTAGGAAGCAAAAGGATTTCTGGTCAGTGGCATAGTCTTATTTAATCCTTTAAATTCTTCTTTTTAAATTTTTGATGGCGATGACCGAGAAATCCCCAAGGGCTAGTGGTGCACGGTTCGAACTCGGTTGATAATGAACCCGCCTTCTACTCTTCTCCACTTGAGGACCAAGCAAAACTTGTGTAGGTTCAAACTGGTGGTGCAAACCACACATCATGCTTCGAACTCTTACTACTAGATCCGATAAGAGTGCAAAGGCCCTTATAATGAAATGGTTGTGGAAGTATGTTAATGACAAGCATCTGTTATGGGGAAGTTATTTACCCATATGGTGTGAATCAGTGGAGATCTGTATGGGCCTTGTGGGATGACTTCAAGAACAAAACCGAGGTAAAGGTTAAGAATGGGGAAAATACAAGCTTCTGGGGATATGACTGGCATGAGATGGTCGTTTTGAGGAATATCTATCCACACATCCGCAAATTCATGCTAAATCAGCAAAGAACAATTGCAGAAATGTGGACACCTGATGGGTAGGAAATTTGTTTCAGATGGAAAGTAAAAGAATGAGAAATCACAAGCGTTGCAGAATTCTTTAACACTATTGGCCACTTTAAAGGAACACAACAAGGGGAAGATAAGTTTTGGTGGCAGGGCAGTGACAGAGGAACCTTCAAGGTTGGCAAAGCATACAAATGGTTGAATAATCACAACCAATAGGCCCTGGAAAATTATATGGAAGGTGATATGCCCTACAACTACAAGGTAGCATGTCTTATTTGGCTCCTACCTAAGGAAGCTATCCTTACACAAGAAAATCTGATGAAAGGGGACAGCTTTATGTCCCAGATGTGTTTTTCGTGGAGAACAAGCAGAAAGTGTTGGACATTTGTGCCGTCACTGCAAGATCACAGGTCCACTTTGAAGGCTATTCATAAACCTCAAAGGTTTCTCCTGGTCTATGTCAGGCAAGGTGACAGAGGCCCTTCAAAGCTAGGGAGAAGCTGGTGTTCAGGCAAGAAGCAGATGTAGGTGGAGAATCATACCAGCCAGCATATGGTGGACAATTTGGAAGGAGAGAAATGCTAGGTGTTTTGAGAACATGTACATACATTTGGATAATGACACATCTGAACAGGAAACTTCATATGATAGCATACCAATGAATTTAGGCATGGGGAATGAGCATAATGTTACCTCTATTTCCTTTACATATATAGCATCATATCCAGATTCTTGTATGGCATCTAAATAGCTGGCAATGAGGAAATCTCCCAGGTACTTTCGGAGGAAATTAACCATCTCTCTATACTTCCCATACCTAGCACAGAAAGTCAGACATATGAAATCAGTAGATTGAAATAAAGAAGTTCAAATCATTGAAATCGGTGATGTAGATTGTCATACTTGGTTGAATCATCAGAGCATATAACTAGCCACCTTCTGAAAGAAGAGGTCTTTCCACGTATACCTCTAAAAGAATTTGGAGTTGGAGGCAAACTTGGAAGGGAGAAGTTGTCAATAGATATGGATTGAAACTTCTGAAGTTGTACAAGTGAATTAAGTAATGCTTCCTCGTCAATCTCAGCAAATGAATCTACACATAATTTCCTGGTCACTTTATGATGCATACTTGCAAAATTCATAAATAGTTATTCCAGAATCCACTCTTACCATTCAATATCTCACCTGCAACATCTTTGAACTCCTCTAATATTTTGTCCAAGCACCAATTACTTGGGTGCTGTGACATTTGGCAAAATAAAATCAAGGAGAAAAATAGAAGATAAGGACAATGCAATCAAAGCATCACAAAAAAAAACTTGTCATACTTCAGAGAACAGGTTTAGCTACCTTTTGCGGATTAACATTCTTAAGGATAACATCATCCACCACTGCTTGCATGTATCTACATAGAATTGTAGTGGTGGTGAGAAAATCTTGACCCTCAAAAGTATATTGACTCTGCCGAGGAAAACTTAATCCAAAACATGTGCAATAAAGAAATGAATTTTCACCATCAACAATGATCTCTCATAAAAAGCCAAGTACACTGATCACAGTGGTCTAACAGAGGGAAATAGACTAGAATATCTAATGTTTTCAACTGTTTCACCATGTATAGATCCCAGAAAACACAGATCATGAATATAAAGACTAACCCCACAGAACCCTGAGAGTGAACAAATACAAACTTTCAGAAAAACTAAACCTGATCCCACAGGGGATTTTCGACCTCCAGATGCACTTGTCGTCTGGTCTATAGCTGTGAAACTCTAGTGAAAGAAGATTCCAAAAGGGGTCGAGGTAGATCTAAAATCACATGGAAGTTGTCTCAAAAGACCAACAATCTCTTGGTTTCAACGTGACGTAGCGAAAGATAGGAATTAGGATACAATGGAAGAAAAAAATTTAAATGAGAACACAAATTATTTGGGAATTCATCTTAGTCATGTTAATTTATCTCCTTTAGGTCCCTATGCTTTCTGGAGGTCTTTTAGCCTTCGGAGAGATTCTTATGCCAGTAGAAAATATAGAGAACCTCTAGTACTTCTGTTTTTTTTTAATCTTATAAAATATTGGTCTATGATGAATTTAAATATAGAACATGGTTAGTGAGGTTTCATAAAGTGGACCCAACTTCCCAACTTGTTTAAAACTGAAGCATAGTAGTAGTTGTTGTTTCGAACTAATGAAAGTAGATGCATCAATTTTCACATAAATAACGTTTCAAGATACCTCAAAATAGCATTGCGCATTTGGATATTATACTGCAGGCACCAAGTTAAACATGGCATTAAAGGTCAAAAATGATGAAGAGAACTTGATATTATGTTCTATGCGTGGTTTTTCACTTCATAAAAGAATTATAACTAAATTAATCTTAGCTAAACAGTTCTGAAAGCACAACGGATTAAATCATAGAGCAATATCACAGAGTATCATAAGATGACATGCTAGTTGGTTGTTTGCTCAGATTCCATGCAAATTTTTCCTCAACTCTTCAATTTTTCGCTGAGAAAGAAATTTTAGCAAAATTGGGTCCATGAATCTACTATCCCATACCAAACTTTAGGATCATCAAATCACCAAGCCCCGCGATAGATATGGCTAAGGAAGTTGGGCTTCAAATATATATAAAGAAAAAGAGGTTGCTAAGTAGCCTTATTCCATTCCATACCTTCATTAAGGGGTATAGGTCATTGTGCACTGCAAGCCTCTTATCAGCATCCAAACAGGCCATTATTTTATTTTACTCCAATATCCAGGATAAATTATTGATGCTTGATTTCCCGGAAATACTATCTAACTTATAAGACAAGGGATCTTTACAACATCAGCTACACTTATGCTGGTTGTCTTAACAAAAAAGGTCTCCTCATGTTCATGATGTTATTTGCTTATCAGCATTTTGCAGAAGTATACTCCCTATGTCACAGTTTGTTGACTTGGTCAAAGTTATTTTGAATTTTGTAAGTTCTTGTAACAAAATGACTAAGTAATAAAATACATTAAGAGTATTACTCCCTCCCTTCTAATTTGATAGACCTAGGATCCAAGAAGAAAATCAAAGCAAGAGTTCAAAATTCTCAACAATGAGAATTAATGTGACACATATGATGAATTCCATAGTTTAGGCAGATAAAATAGATAAGAAAATTGTAGTGTAGCGTGGAAAAGTAATCCCGTGTAAGATGACAATGTGTCAAATAATTTCTTTGGGAAAGAGGATATCATTTTGAGAGGAAAAAAAGAGAACACAAAAACTCTTTTTGGATGAAGGGAATATTATCCACAGTAATGTATGGAGTAAAAGAATCATGACAATTGAAAGAAATTGACAAATAAAGGGATGGTATTCTAAATATGAAAACGCATATACTCTTCATGAGTGCAGATAGATGTGTTAGAATCCAGAGACGGCTGGTTCCAGCATTCAAATGAAAAGAATCAAGAGGCTCACTTGTAAATTTGCTCTGAACAACTTTCAAAATCTCCAGTTAAAGTTAATTGCCGAAGATTGTAAACATGCTTTCTTTGAACCTGAAGGAGAAAAAGTAAAGCATATAATATAGCGAGAATATGGTCCTGCAGAATAATCTATATAAAAATAAATCAATAGATTAAATAGTAAAGTGCACAATTTATGAGTCAGAAATAGGGGAGAATATCCTAATTGAAAACAAAAGACATCAAAACAACAAAATTGTATCAGCACATGAAGTAGATACCTCAAGAACTTCATCGAATTCAACTAGGTTCTTTCGTATGCCAAAAAAGTATTTCTCAGCATTGATTTGTAAACCCAAAAGCTGGCAGTTAAGTAAAGTTTAATCATCACAATTAGAAGCATGTTATAGAAAGAGAAAAGAAAGATAAAATCATTAAAAAGCAGAAAAACGCTGAAACCAAACACAGAAAAGCCAGAGTTATCCATAAAAAACATGGGAAAACCCACAGTATATTAAATTACAGAGATAGAAACAGAGCGAACAGAAATTAAAATTATTTCGCACCTGGTTAACTATTCCGTGACCTTCTATCGGGAGATCTTCATTATTTGTAATCCTGGATATAAGCTTCACTGCCCACTCGGTGTCAAAGTTAAATTTTTGAAACATCTCATCTTGCAAACTGTAATAAGATGAAGAAGCTAAAATCAGGAATGACATCATAAGGATAACGGTTCAGTCACAGAATGCACTCTGCTTTTCATGAAAGACAGAAACACACTATATAAATTTATACAAGAATCTTGATATTTCACCTAAACCAAGAATATTTTCAGAAAACTGGAGGCGAGTAGGGGAAAATAGTACAAGTTAGAGATATAATAACAGCAGAAAAACCTAATGCACATACACCTTTTGCAATATGCAGAACTTAACCTGAATTAGGAATCAAGTATATGTGTAAAGGAGCTTTGCCCTTTTTACTAAATTAATAAAGAATAGAGAACTATGTTGTCTTGTTTGTTCTTTTATATAAAGTGCATAATTGAACCACCACCAACTGTTTATTTCAGAAACATATATACATGCAGCGGCAGATGGCCAGGCCCATTATTTTTAAGTCATGGCTGCTCAACTAATTTTAGTCATAAGGTTTCTAATATTCACATACGAAAAGGAGTAATATTTTCTTTCATCCAATTCATTGACTTGTGCACCCACCCATTGCTATTTCTGCAGTTTAGGTGCTTCGCAACTATATTTGCAATATTTTAGTAGTACCAGTATAAATTGTAAGTGCTTGGTCAAACAGAATGGGTGCTTTAGCACCCCCCACCACTTTGTGTGTTAGTCCGTCACTGGGTCATTGCAGACATGTGCATGTGTGTGTGTGTGTATATTATCTTCTTAAAAATAGAGCAAAGATACAGGTAAATACAATTTAATTCATCATTTAAGTATTGAAGAGGAACTATAAAGTTAAATGGGGCATCTTACCTCACCATAAATCGCGTTGATCCAGGATCACCCTGCCTGCCTGCTCTACCACGAAGCTACATGCACAACTTATAGATCAACATACATGGCAACTTAACATGTCAAAGGAAAAGAAATACAGAAAAGTTACATCATAAAAATGAATTTAAAGAAAGAGCCATCATGAATTGCCTCACCCAATTACTGACATTACACTTGTTCTACAGGTATGATCGAAAAAGACAGAATTAAGTTCCCTAGCATTCTACAGTAAAAAATAGCTGTTATGAAAGTTCAAGCTTGTGACAGAAGTCAACGTGATAGAATTCTAACAAAAAGAAGAAGGATGAAACAACCCACCCCCACCCCAAAACCCCAAGAGAAAAACAGAACAAAATAAAATAAGAAAGCTTTCCCAACTTCAAAAGCTAAATGAATTGCAATAGTCCTTGCCAGACGAGATACAAATTGTTTGATAGTGCATCCATGCACATTAAGACAACTTTAAACAAGGAAGCAACAGTACAAAATTCTGAAGTGCATATCATAGTATAGTGGTATAACATAATTATCAATTTAGGCCAAACAGAAGATTATACAACAACATAACAACAACATACTCAGAGAAATTCCCCAAGTTAGGTATGGGGAGGGTAGAACGTACGCAGGCTTTACCACTACCTCGTGGAGGTAGAGAGACGGTTTCCGAAGACTCTTGGCTTAAGTACAACAATTTCGGTATAAATAAGAAGAGGACAATGGAAGAGAATATAGCAATTAACAAGGAACAGCGAAAAAAGTAGCCAAAACAACAATAAAATCATGTGATAGTCGAAATACCATAAACAACATACTAGGATAGATTATTATTTTAAAAAAAACTCATAAACAATTAGTCACCCAAAGCAAAACCTTTTTACACTTCACTACCTAATACCCTTCTACACTAATGTGTCCTTCACACCCTCCTATCTAGGGTCATGTCCTCGAACAGAAGATTATGCACTTGAAACAAAATATATTTCCACCATGTAATCATGTCTTATCCTTCTATTTTCAACAGTTAGTGTCTTCATAATACATTTGTATCAGGTATAAAGTTTTTTCCATACCCGTCTTGCAAAGACTACAAAATCAACACTATGGTAAGCATCTATTTGTTGACCTAAACTCCTAGTAAAAAAAAATAAAAAACCTGACAGTCATTTAGTGTCTGTATTTTTGCCTGTTGCATTTATGAAGAAAACCATGTTTAAACGGAGTAGTGCAAGCTCATGACTTGCTTTACATGAACAAGCAGTTCAAGAGGCCAAAGGTTTACTTTATATTTACACTTTCTTGATAAAAGTGTTAAGCTAGTTTTTCCTCCTTGAAAGTCCTACCAACCTAAAACTCACCTGGTTATCGATTCTCCTAGACTCATGCAGAGAAGTGCCAATGACATGAAGCCCCCCGAGCCTTTTCACTTCTAACCCTTCATTCAAACAGTGGGACACACACTCTTCAAGAACTGATACATAAGTTAGAGCAATGGATGGACCAAGAGGATAATATTCTGACTGCTCATCAGCCTGCTTCTGTAGCTCTTTTATCTCCACAGACTGACTCAGCTCAATGGATTCAGATATCATAGACTTTGCCTCTTGATATGACCATTTCTTGCTCTCATTTTTGCTAATGTGCTTAGCTAGATAATCAATATAGGAAACAAAAACAACAAAGAGAAAGTTATCAGATAAAATAGTTAGTACATCAATACTAAGATGCTAAACTATTTTTTTTATAATGAACTAAGATGCTATATATAATTCACTTGAAGCTATCAGTTAAACTGATTTAGACTTTTAAGATGCTAGTTGATTATAATTACTAACCCATCAGAGCCGCCTTGGCAAGCAAAGCTAATGATGACGGTCCAACTTTTATCTTTGACAGAACCTACATAAAAAAATACTATCAGCGGAGGAGGGGACCAAGACTTGCTTATTTATCTTATGAGTAAGGAAACGTCAAAAGAACCTTTTGAGAATTTGGTTCTCCATGAATATCAACTTCGGGAATATCTTGTGTCAGGAATGGAAGTATACTTTCCTCCAAAATTTCTTTCGCAAGCATCTTTGTCATGGAAAAGGTATGAATGTCATTCCAAGTGCTAGGGCCTAAATATGGCTAGTACAATGTCAAACAACATAGACATTAACTTACCTTTGGATTTCCTCCCAGGATTATGTCAGTGCCCCTTCCTGCCATGTTAGTAGATATGGTGATTGCATATTTTCTCCCTGCTTGTGCAACAGTGTCAGCTTCCCTTGCAGCATACTGCAAGAATCGAGATAACATCAATCAATAGACAGCAAAATAGTATCACATGTAAAGATGTGCAAGTAGGAGATGCCAAAACCAAACTGAAATTATGAGTTAGAGTAGAGCTCAAGAGGAGGTCTGTAAAACCTTGGGACGGGCATTGAGGACATTGTGTGGAATTTTTCTTTCCTTCAGCAAGTCAGACAAGTATTCAGAATTTTCAACACTGCATTAGAATTAGTATTAGTCAAAACATACATATAGTATAACATTAATTGCCAGCAAATGTGATGAACAAAAAATGATATTCAAATATTAGATGACTAACTGAGACCAAACATACAAATTTCTAGCAGTCCAACAGCATTCCTGTTCAGAGAAACTTTATAGGCTACTAGAGAGAAACCCGCACAGAATAAGAGGCAACAAATAGTCTTATCAAATAGCGGTATAATGAAGTCAAATTTAAAGCAGATACTAGTTTCCCTGTAGTGGAAAGAATGATCTCACAATGTGTCAAAAACAACTAACAGAGTGAAGTTAATAACCCCATTATTGCTTAATATCATAACTTGTCCAGTAAACTCAGTAGTACCTGGTATTGAAACACGCAGACCTAAGAAAATATTCTTCTTTGTTGAAAAATCAAACAGAAAAATTTTCACTAATATAAACCTATATGTCGCCCTCCCGAAGAATTAATATCATAAAATAGAGGAGGGCAAAAATAGGAGGATAAACGGAACCAGAGAAATTGAATGTCAGTTTCAACAGTTGCTATCTGCGTCCTTCTTTGTCAGGTTTCCCTTCTCTTTTTTTTTTTTTTTTGGCCACTTAATTACATGTTATATACTCTCTTTTGGATTTTTCTTTTGCTGATAGTCTAATTATTCTAACTGGTTAATTTCCTCTGTTGTGCTTGTGCACAGGAACAAGACAAACTAATCACTTTCTCAAGTAGCTTGTAGAAGGTACTTCTCTATTGATCCCAGTTTTCACAATGACATTTGACTGTCTATTTCATCTGATAACAATGAAGGGAATGTGGAAAAAGAGTAAAAAAGATCGAGGCTTGGTTACCTAGGCTAGACAGGCTCATATATGAGTATGTACATCATCCATCATATAGGGAAAACATTACCATGAGTGTGTTTACGAAATTATGATGACAGAGATATATGACCTGCAGACCTTAAAGTGCTTCACGGAGTAGCTCCACAAAAAAATATATATGCACGTAGAGTATATTTGTGTTTATCTGTCTGCTTGCATATATTCATGAGCAGTTCTGTAATCAATGATTGTAGCATATGCGAGAGTCGATACTAAAAAACAGTTTCTTAATTTTAAAGCAGTAAATAAAACCAAAAATATTTGTCGCAGAAGTACCTTGTTGTCCCCACTAAAACTGGACGACCCAATTGAAACATAAACTCAACTTCTTCACGAACATACTCCCATTTTCCTCGTGCAGTCTGAAGGCATAACAATAGAAAAAGCAAGCAAATTGAATTCAGAGACTTGGTCCTTTTCCTAAAAGCTCACTAAACTTACTTGAGTATGATAAAGATCTTACAGCAAAAGCTTGAATTGGCAAATCTTTACGAATGTTAGGCAAATTTGTCGGCACCTCAATTACTGGCACCTGAAACATCTTCAAGAATTCTTTTTCCTGCAGTTCACATTATATAGATGATAAGTATCATTACTAAAGCATAAACTATATTGAGACTTTAGCTTTGACCCCACCTCAGTTTTTGCAGTGCCAGTCATCCCTGAGAGCCTTGGATAAAGCTTAAATAGAGATTGATATGTAATTTGTGCCACGACAACTGAATCAGCCTACAAAATGAATAGATCGTGCACTTTTAATAAGGAATGAATTTAGCAGATACTAATGAAACCATTTTCAGAAAGGAGCAGTCAATAGTGGGAGATACTGTACCTGAATTTTAACACCTTCTTTAGCCTCCACGGCCTGATGGATTCCGTCAGACCATCGCCTTTTCTCTTCCACTCTTCCAGTCAACTGCAAATTAATACCAAGAAAGACAATCAACATTTGTCATCCAACAAGTATGACCAGAGCTCTTCAGATAACCATTCTCAAGGATTAGAATTTAATACACAATTAGAGTAGCTTTCAAGATCTAAAATCACATGGACGGAAGTTGTCTTGAAAGACCTGCAATCTGCTGGAATCCATGCAAACCTACCAAAAAGTAGGAGATAATGGAAGAAAAGTATCTATTAGGCAATACCAATTAATTGGGATTAAGTTTTAGGCATGTTTGCTCATTGTCATTAGGTCCAATGATTGCTAGGAGTCTTTTACATAATATTAGACTGATTTTTGCCTATATAAAATGACACGGTCCTTGAGGATTCATATAACCGACCCCAACTTACTTGGGATTGAGACGTAGTTACAGTTCTAGTTGTTGTACCAGAGTAGCTTTTAATCAGAATAGTATGACAGATAGTTACCAATTTACCATCGCCTCGCAAACTGCAAACTGGTTTGGCAGTATGGCAATGATAGAGAGCCATTCTGAAAGCTAAATTTAGAAATCTGAACTTCAATTTTTTTAATAATTCGAAGTTGTTTTTGTTTCTAAATTCAGCTCAACTTAGGGAAAATGTGTTCCCACTTTTGGTAATTCACTATTTTAGGCCCTCAAAGTTTACTTAACTTTAATTCTGGTTTCTGAAATTAGATATAATCTAAGGGCCCATATGGATGTCTCGAAGGGAAAATTAGTCATGGTATATAATTTAGCATTGTTTGGTTGATTGGTGGAGAGAATTAATCATTGTACAAAATCCAACTCTTTTTCTACATTATTTGGTAGCTATTTTGGTTATCCTCGTAATTAATATTTGCACAAGTTATATGGAAATCTATGTAATATTTTAGGCAGAGTAGAATCCGGAATTAAAATACGGGTATTAGCAGTATATGGATTAAACAAACTGAAATGACAAAAATAACCTCATGATGATCAGAAATAAGACTCCAAGAGCATGTTTGGATTGGCTTATAGTAAGTGTTTTTAAGAAAAAATAATTTTTAAGCAATTTTGGAGTGTCTGGGTAAATTTAAGAAGTGTTTGTAAGCACTTGATATTAAGCTAAGATGATAAAAACAAGCAAAAGTATAACTTAGAATTCTAACTCAAAGCCAAAAATCAAAAGCCAATCCAAATAGGCTCTAAGTTCTTTAATTAAACAAACCAAAGATTCGACACCAAACAATCACTGCATTACAATCCTTACATTACAAATCCCTGTATAACTTGTATTTGAACTACATGACCCCTAAGGCTAAATACCCCGATAGTCCCTCAAAGTTGGCACAACTTGTCATGTGGACTCCCTTTTTATTTTATAAAGTAAATAATTTTAGTGAAGCTGGGGAATACCTTTTTACAAGTAGTGTACCAAAAAGTAGAGAAAATCGAACAAAATATGGTTCTCCGCATAAGTTACCTCTTGTTCCTCTCTCTCCATACTACCCACTAAGAGCCAGTAGGACTACATCCCATGCATTGGGTCTTTGCTATTTTCTTTTGAAAACCCAACAATGTAATGACTTCTAACTGTCCTTGGCGTAACCCACTATATTGTGAACCAATTCAAAACCTCCCAACATAGCCACATAGCTACCTGACAATGTGATAAGAGGTGATCCATATCTTCTCCCTGACATACACACATAACAATAGCTGATGTATGTAATCTGCAACCTTAACTTTGCCACTGACCATTTAGATACTTTTTCTTGGCAGATATGGCTCCTAAACACCTCATGCTGACATGGCAAATACTGTGTTTATTACTATCATGAGTGTGTGAATGTCTTATATTTTGCTTTTCTCTTCTTTTTTCCTTTCAACCACAACCTCTGCCCTAACTTCCCTCAGAAGAAGAATCCGGAAGATGAAAAAGAAGCCGGCGGTGGGTGAGGATATTTTCAATCACCTCATCCCCTTCAACCACCATAACTTCACATATTCATTCGTATTATTTAATTTTCATGTATGACAAATCAGTTTTTTCTTCATGGGTTGTGGTAGAATTTTTGTGTAAAAGTTGGATGCAGAGCTTCTCACCACATTACTCGAGCAGGAAATGTACTAAACCTTTTCCACTTTCACATATGCATAGAAATATGGAGTTTATGCTTTTGGTCTGCAAGGTTGTGACTCCAGTTCTCCAAAGTTCCCTAGTATAGACCACTGATCAGACTGATAAAAGTTTCCTCCTCACAGTGTCAACGTAGTGACTTGATTTATGCATAAAATAGTTTCACAATGTTAAGAATTATTAACTACTGGTCGAACGACAATCTTTACAAAAATACGCAGATTATGACTTTATCTTAATACTGAGTTACTGATCATACCATTATCATTTCATGGTTGAAAAAATACTAACAGTTCCACCCAAAGGGTTAAACTGAATAGAATAAGGAAAGGCAAGTGATGAACAAAATGACAATAAAATCATCAGTGACAATAAAAGTGACCAAGAACACATTCACATCTTATGAGGGAGACTTGTTCTGCAAGTACCTCATTAATTATAAGAGCCTTCCCATTTCTAACAATGTATTGGACATCACGCTTGTAAAACTCCTTGGCTTTTAACGCATTAAATACAAATCTGCAGTGTTTGGTTTAATAGTTAAAAAAGAAGTACCTAATACAATCTAACTAAAGAAAAAAACGGAAAACAAAGAAGCATACAGAGCAACAGGTTAATATTTACCTAGCCCATGGATCATTCTCATCCCACAAGTCACTTGTTTCTAGGGCCATCTCAGCGAGTGCAATTCCCTCCTCAGTTAACTCCACAGAATTATCCTTAAGCTCTGTGCTATAATGCTGATATTACAAATAACATCATTATCGTGCAATGTTGCCACAGAGCTTAAGTTTTAAAGAGATAACTCAACAACTTGGAACTCACAAGACCCTTAATAAGCAACTCAGCTACTCTAGCAGCAACAGGGTAACGAGCAGCGTCCTTATTAGCCTGAAACAGAATGCAAAATGCAATTTTAAAATTAAATAAATTAAAGACAGACAGATATTTAAAAAAAAAAAAAAAGCAAACACAAACAAGGAAAACTGAAAATTATGATATCCGGCTAACAAAACTCATGCAATCAATAGTTTCTGGTCTCATAAAGAAAAAACTAATATCTTTTGGATAATTCTATCAACAGTACTTTGACAAGATAAGAAAACAATGAGACATACCTCACCACTTATCAACAACGGATTTCTGCCTTCATCGATGAGGACTGAATCAACTTCATCAACTATAGCAAAATGGAAGGACTTTGGCCTGTTTGTACAAGGTAAATATGAACCATCACATAAATTAACAAGAGAGAGAAAAAAATGTAATCAATGTTTACCATCTCATCACAAGTTGCTCATGACTAGTGGCAAGATTATCTCGAAGATAGTCAAAACCAAGTTCCTGGCCATTCAAAACAAGAAAAGGGAAGAGGTGGAGAAAGGGAGGCACGAGACATGTAGTCGTTAGGCTGTCAGAAAGCTTCACATGTCCAGCAATTAAGAGAAATTAAGAAGTATAAACCAGAAAAGGTACATGAAATAACAAGTATGCAAGTGAACAACATGAAAATCACTACAACTTACTGAATTATTCGTATAGGTTATATCACAACTGTAATTAGATCTCCTCTCCTTGCTCTTCATCCCTCTCTGTGCATAGAAAGAGTTACTATGGTTGATTTATAACAGTTGGTCTCTAAAAAGAAAAGGATCAAATCCTCGAATTACGTGCAATTCTTGGGGAAAAAAACTAGTTGTAAAACAAAATTTGAGAAAAAATTCTAGATTAAAAAACTTAATATTGAAATTACAGACAGCTGATTATAGAAAATTACTTGGATAAGGCCAACAGAAAGACCTAGAAAACGGTGAACACGTCCCATCCACTCAGCATCACGTTGAGCTAAGTAATCATTCACTGTTACCACTGTCACAGGAAATGCCAAAAAAAAATTAGTTAACAGCAACAAGTATTATCTACATTTACAACCATGCTAATATTTGCCAGTTCTGATAAATTATGTAGATTTGAGGTAAAACCCCGCATAGACGACTCATTCCTGAATGGCTAATACTGAAGATAACTCAACAAGCATCCACAAACACCTTTTATAGTTGGTAATCCTGAAGCTTTAGCAGACAAAAGTGCTTTCTAAGGAAGTCGAAATAGGTGGAGAAATTTTTACATGTATACGTGTGTGTATGTAGATGGATAGATTGATTGATTCGTAGATATATACATGCACATAAACACACTCAACACAGCATACCATGAACACCCTCTCCGGTTAAGGCATTAAGATATGCCGCTAACGTGGAAACCAAGGTTTTCCCTTCACCAGTCTTCATCTCTGCAATAGCCCCATCATGGAGCACTGCTCCTCCAATAATCTACGATTACCAATTAAAGCAGAATGATCAATTTGCACTAGTAAGGACGCCACATCTGTAATAATATTGAATTATTCATGATGTGGTTTATTCTTATATTTATTTAATTATACCAAACATCAATGCATGATATGTTTATGCATGACCACTAACTGCTAAAAATATGGACCTGTGTTCTTTTAATGGAAATTAGTAAGAAAACTGAAGTATGCATTAACTGTGGAGTCGGACAAATCAACATCCTTCAGAAGATGATATGCTATTGTTATACAATCAACATGGTCAAGAATTACACAGGAGATACCTGAACATCAAAATGGCGCATTCCCAGCTTCCTTTTTGCAGCTTCACGAACCACCGCGAATGCCTCTGGAGATAGAAATGGCAATGAACATGATAAGAAACAAGAATTTAATTCCTTTTGACTAAAAGACTCGGTATGTATTAGCCAAAAGATAAAAGCATATTGTCAGACCAGCTTGAATATGAGCTAGTGTCTCTCCTTCTCTCAAACGGCGACGGAACTCTAGAGTTTTTGCTCTCAACTATGACAACAAATATCCAACAAGATAAAACAGTTTTAGAAAAGGGGGGAAAAGAAGAAAACCAACACAAGATTAACAAAAATGACACTACAAACCAACCTGCTCGTCAGAAAGATTCTGAATTTGGGGCTCCATGGAATTCACAGAATTCACCAACCTGTAATAATCTTTTACAACCCAGTTGTTCAAGCTACTAAACCCACTCCAGGATTTTCTCACTTCATTCGCTGTTTCCTTTTAAAACAAACAAGAACTGGGAAAATGAAGCTAACAGAATTCAAACTGAATGAAACGAGAAAAAAATTTGTTCTTGCGAGAAAAGCAAATTACTAAATTATTGTACCATAAGAGAAGCAGAGACTGGTGAGAGAGTGCGCCGGCGGTGAGTCTTGGAAGGAGAAGGAAAAACAAGCAAAGGGTATGTAGCAGACTTGTTGAAGAAGAGAGGAGTGAGTAGAGGATGGTGGTTATTGCGGCGTTGCTGCCGATATTGCAGCGGCACCAGTGCGGTGTTGGAGGCTGCTGTGACCATTGTTGCACTGTTGTTGAACTTTTTTTGCAACTAATGTTCTCTTTTAAAATTGGACAAATGTAATGTTCTAAAATTATTTTTGTTGTTTTATCAGTAAATTTTTATTTGTTTTAGATTTGATCCTGAATTTAACTTCTACCATCAAGTAATTGGCTAAATAAATATATTAGAAATCTTAAATTGGTAATTATTTTTCATTTTCCTTCTTATTGAGCAAAATTATACACGAAGAGCAATTGAATCTTGAAAAGTGTTATTAAAAAAGTTCTTAATGAAAACAAAGATGAATATTTTTAACATACTACTTCAATTATTCGTATTTCATTTGATGCAATTTAAATTATTTTTTACCTTAACCTTTAAGTGTATGCTAAATCGGATAATCTTTGACTTTCTAGCCTAATAAAGAGAATGAGTTTACTCCCTTTCAATTTTTGAAAAGTTAACCTCTAACTGGATTACTTAACTATTGTTAATTACCACATAATTAGATTCCTGATATTTTATTTTAAAAAAATATATATATTACATGGACAAAAAAATGACTACAGGTTTTTAAAAAAATCAAAGTTAAGTGATTTCATAATCTTTCAGCTTTGCAAAAGCTCTAGATGTTAGATGGATGACAAGTTTGAATTTCAACATGAATATCATTCATTCAGAGACAAGTTGAGAAGATCACCTATACATATTTATCTGTTGAAAACTATACACTTCATGTTATGATGTATACTAATATCATATACATTTCTCTTCAGTCTTTTTTTTTTTTAATTATGACAGTATTTTTCTTGATATCGTAAATTTCTCAGGAGCCAAGAGGGGTCCAATTCATTGTTTACTTCCTTAGTGACTTAAGGTGAAGGGTGTTTCCCACTACGCTCCTTCAACTTGGTACAATACTACAATCAGTTCCTTGCAGTTGCTGAGACAAGATGCTTCTCGAAAGAAATAATTGATAAAACTATCAAAAAGTGCTTTCAATGATTCATCTGACTGCAGAAACAGTAGACCTGAAAACATTTGATAAGATACATCAGGACTTCATGCTTGTTAAAGAAGCATCCAACTGTGTCAAATAAAGAGCTTTAGTGTGAGGATACCTTGATAACTCCATCAGCTTGTCCAACAAAGAGCTTCCCGTGCCAGTGGAGTAGAGCTGTTACTACAGAATCACATGCAATAGATCCAAGAGGAAAGGCATCTATCTGTTCACCATCTCCACATAGTTCCTATAAAGCAGCAACTTTAAGCTAGTACAACTTCAAGCACCATGAATTACAGTAAAAAGTTCAAATTAAATCATCAACCAACTCCAATTTCAGTATTTGGATGACACATGAACAGCACAAAAACTGATATTTATATATATATATGTATATATATAGTCTGCACATACCTTTACTTTTATAGTCTTGTCCCAGCCACCTGTAAAAATCCACTTCTCCTTCTTGCAAGCAGAAAAGACGGCACCCTCATGTTCTTGAGCAGATTTCGCCAGAACATCGGCAAACCAAATCTAATGGAATCAATTAAAGCATGAGGGTATCTAAAAAAATTAAACAGATGATCTATTTTTAATTCATAATTACTACTAGCTTGAACAATATAATTACTAAGTACCCATAGATTGAAGTTGATGTTCAATATCCTAACCTAATCAAACAAACTTTTCATCTGCTTTGGATTCACAACAGTACCTTTGTTAAACCGTTCTCATAAGCTGCAACAAGTACATTCTCATCAACAGCAAGACAAAAAACTGAGTAAACACTCCCTGGGGCTTCTTCCCCCAAAACTGCCAATGGACTATGATCACTAAGGCACCATAACCGTACAGTTCCATCCCAACTTCCACTGTAAAGAACCTCATCACATATTGCTAATGAAGATACAACTGATTTATGGCCATTCATAGTGCATGATAGACTGTAATCCTGGAGAGTGAGGAAGGAAGCAGTATTTCATTTTCTGCCTTGAATAAACTAAAAAATCACAATTAGAAAGCAACAGGAAATTGCCTGCAAAGACCATGCTTTTATAGACTTGTCACCGCTGCCAGTATATAGATATTGGCTTGCAGAGAAAGCAAGGGCATGTATACCACTATAGCGCCAGTCCTGTTGCTCCTGTAGTTTCTTCAGTGGTTCTGGACTTAATGGAGTGCTAGCTCGCCAAATGCAAATTGTGCCACCATTATCACCACTAATGCACAGCGGTTCTCCATAATCTACAAAAGCTACAGCCATAACTCTTTGCTCATGACCTTTGAATGAATGTACATGAGAATAGTCCTGTACGTTTGGTGTGAGGGATAAGAATAAATGGTCCTGGGATTAAATTTTAGTGTCTTGTTTGGTTGCCATGTTTGGCATAACTTATCTCACCATTATACCATAGTGATGGGATAAGTTATCCCAAGATAATTATGGGATAACTTATTCCCAACCAAACGAGCACTTAATAGTTGTATAACTCAAGGACGCTCATGAAGAGATAGCAAAAGGGAAATAAGTTTTATCTAGTAAAAATACATGCTATATCAATAATATATCCGTAATCTAATGAAAGCCGTGCTGTAATAAAATTTAATTTCGATAAAAGAAAAGGATAAACCATGATAGATCTTTTCTTTGATAACTGAGAAACCACAAAGGCTAAGGAACTCTGCGGATATGGATCTACCCTTCTACGGTTCTACCCTTCTCTATTTAAATACCAAGCTTTTGTTTATAACAGTGTTCGAACACAAGACCTGCACCTTAATCACACATCATGTAATGCGCTCTTACATTAGACCAAAACCCTGGGGGCATAATAAATTGTAATTTAAGTTCCACCCAAATACTGTAGTATCAACATTTTGAGCCAGCATAAATTATCTACAGGCCCATATTTGGAAAAAGATAACTGGAGAAAACTACAAAGTATGAAATAAGAGCAAATTCAAGCAGGTAAACTGATGCTACTTTTTGAAGTATGGAGACTGTACGACCAAAAGAGATAAATAATATATCGTTTCTTAATATTCGTATCATTTCCCAAGTTTCTGCAGTTCATCTTAATTCCTGAATTCCTGGAATAGAGTGAAATATTTTAAGGTTTAAAATAGAACGCTGATCTAGAATCATAAGCAGCTTGAAAGTAAAACATACCCTTATCCAAGTTAACAGCGTTGTAGAATCAAGATGGTTTCTCATTCTCTTTCGAATCAGATCCCACAATCATAATTATGCATTAATAGATACCAGAAAATTAATATTCTGAGACATTTTAAACTGCATCCTGCCACAGAGACCGCTTAAGTAAACCTTGGGGTAATAGCTCCTATTTCCAATAATGTAAATGTCCAGAAAATCTGTAGCTTAAGCTGTTATAAATAATAGGAAGATTCAAGGATTACCACTCATATGTCAACTAGTCTAACACAGTTCCTCCAAAATAGCTCCTAAACATTTCTTATTCATTTGTATTAATCTAAGTATGTCTTTTTTGGAAGACCTTTTGTTATCTCTTCATTTCCAATTCCTAAGGTCATAGGCTAATTCCACAAAGAGGATCCAACAATGACTTAGTCCAAATCCTATGCCAAATGATGGACTAATTCATACAAATACTAGCTTTAACAAGTTACCTGCAAAGACCATACATTGACCATTTTGTCAAATGACGAGCTGAACAGAAAGCCACCTGAAAGGAATAGAAGAGTAAAAGCCAACATCAATAGTTATAAGAGCATTGAATTTGACCATGTTTTCTCTAAGCTTTATGCAAGAAACTGCACATAAAATAAGCATTAAAAACCTCAAGTCGTTAATAATTGCAACAATGCAAAGAAAAACATCTATAAGTAACTCAAGAAAGACTGTAAAACTGAGATATCAAAGAGAAAACAGTCGGTGCTTGTACCTCCAATCGCTAAACCTGTGATACAATTACGATGCCCTTTTAGATCAATGCATTTCACTTGACCACAGGAGAGGCCGTCAATGACATCCTTATCAGCCCTGAAGTTTTCAACCCCCTCAGCCTCCTCTGTGTTTGCATTTTCCACCACAGAAGTATCATCAAGGCACCTCGGTGATTCTTTAGTAACCTTATTGATTGACTGACAAAAGTCTTCAAGAATTAAGCAATTACACATGTTTTCCATTCTTATTTCCTGCTCTAAGTCTTTTACATCATCAAGTTCAGATTTGATCACAAGAACCTTTAAAATTTTCCACAATTCAGATATAAGTGGCCGACTTTCAGGATTGTATTCCAAGCATTTGAGGAGAATCTCCTTCATATTAGCAAACTCTGACCCCAAACTGCATTCAATTAGAGTTATAATCTTTTGCCTCCACTCCATGTACCATCTAACAAATTCAAGACATTTTTCATCTCTTACTGCACTAACCAGATAACTCAAATATTTCTGCATCTCTTCAGCGAAAGATTTCCCAACTAGAAGTGAAATAATTGCACAAGCTAATGACCAAATATCAGAACCATATCCAACATGATACCTTGAGCTGCCTAAATCTATCACAATGCCACCCAGTTTCGACAACTCAAAGAATACCTCTGGACTAACAAAAATACAATCTTCCACCATGCTATTTTTTAATCTCACCACCAAATCTTCACAAGCAGTTCCACTCTTGCCAACAACAACCTCTGTGAGTAGCTTGCAAACTCTCCTTCCAGTTGCCAAAACTTCACTAATATCAACATAAACACGGCCAAACTTGTCAAAACCAAAACAAGAAAGCCCCAAAAAACCCAGAACCAATCCTCTTAAATGCAAATCACTCACCATTTGACATATATCCAAACCAAATATCACAAACTCAGCTGCATTACAGATTTTTTCCTCAGCATTTTTCTCAACAACTGCATTCCTTAACACACCCATCTTCCCTAACAAACTCCCACTAAATGCCTCAGAAACCATGTAGACATAATGATTATCAGTATTGTACCAAAACCCATAAACCTTACACATTACATGAAGAGCTAAACTTGCTTTAATAATTGACTCCAACTCAGTCCTCTCCCCTTCACTCAATCCATACAATACACTCATAAGTTTCACTTCATAACTATATTCAAACTTACACGAACATGAACCCTTAGCAAAATATCCAATTTCAAGAAGACTAACCTTTTCACCCTCTTTCAAAGCACACCCCATAGAAGAAACGCTGGTGGAGACCTTCAAAACCTTCCCATAAGAGACAGAAGCGTTTGATTCGATGATTATAGTGTCTTCCGGCAGGACCCATGTTTTCCAACTTGAGTAAAACTCATGAGACCATAAAGGGGGCTTGATAAAAATAGGATCTTTATCATATTTTTGGGTTGAAACATGAGAACCCTTTGAGTTGTCGTTGCTGTTGTGGTGTGGAAGAGTAAAGAAGCGTAATAGATCAATGTTCTTGGGGAGAGAAGAAATGGGGTTGGGGAGTTTAACAAGCTGAGTACAAGCTGGACAGCGGATTGTACATGGAAAGGGGTTTTGTATCTGTGACAAGCAGTCTTCACAGGCGGAGTGGCCGCAGGGGAGGACTCGCGGGATGGTTGAGACGTCACCGTATTGTTGGAGACAAACTGGACATTCCGGTAGCTCCAGCTCCAGAGTTGACTCTGCCGCCATTTTAGTGGACAGAAAACGAAATGATCAAGCAGCCAGACCCACAAATTCAAAAGGTACCAAAGAAAAATTGCTGAGGTCTTATTTGAATTAATAATATTTTATTAATTAAAAGCACAAGTCTAAACCACATTTTTATTTTTATTTTTATTTTTAAAAAAAAGATTACTTTATAAATATAATAATAATATCATAACATTATTTAAATATTTGACATGGATATAATCGGATCTATCAATTCTAACTGCAATGTAAAATAATGAATCAGTACTATAAAAGCAAATGTGAAAATTATACAACTATAAAGGCAAATTGGTATGCCGAAGAGTTTTCAGCCTAGTTAGTGATTGGAGTAGGTCTATTTTTATCCATTATATATATATAATCTCGAACATCATTAGTCTCCTTAAATAAAATTCTAGCCTTTAGTTTTTAGTCAAAAGAGATTTCATTCTTTTGGGGTGTGTAGCGACACAAGTTTGCTCCAGAGATTTTTCGTATGTATATACACAAAAAAATAGGTATTCTTTTCAAAAACACGATGTAAATCCATGAATTAATCCTTTCTTGACAAGCAGTAGCACTTGCCCAAGCGATTGATACAAAAACCAAGAATGGCCAATACTGGGATGAAAAAATAAAAAAAACTTTATTATGATGAAAAATTCAGGTAAGCTTCAAAACTCAGGTAAATCCTCCATCTAACTATTAATTAAAGCAAGATAAACAAACATATACGGTCTTTTAGCTTCCGAATTTATCCCAAAATGAGGGATTTTATGCAACATGTATCTTTGACAGTTTAGAAAAGGAAAAAGGAAAAGGGCCGCCTCCATTTATAGCAGCAACAAGACTGAGCATGTACAGAGAGTCAACTGCAAGAAACAAGAAACCACAGCTTAGAATTCCAGACTTGAAATGCAAACACAAAACTTCAATAATCCTCCTATGTGCCAGCTTTGAACCCATCAAGTCATAAAATCTGGATACAGTTAGCAGATAAAATATTTTCACGTCCACAAAATTCAGACCTCAACTAAATCCATTACTTAGGTCATTCAGCAACATAAAATCATATTGTCCAATGTCTGTAAGTATCAATTCAATCTTTTTGAGCAAGACAACGAAATGGTCATAGCAAAATTATAATGAGCATTAAATACTGGATGGGGTTCAACTACAACATTGATAGAGCCTTTGGGTTCTCTGTTGGTGGAGCACTTGGATCAGTTGTACTGGGTACATCCACAACCTATTATTTTATCCTTTGACTAATCTAATGATGGAGCATAAGAAAAGATGTTGCTAAGAGTCAAACAATCGTTAGTGTGAAAGTTTGCATGGAATGCACAAAAAAAGAGGCACCATGACATGTGACGCAATCCACCCCATCTCTCGGAGTGGTTTAAACCCTTGAAAATCTATTCATCTATTGTGTTAGCCGTTCATCCTAAGGTTTTCATCTCATTGCCCTAGAGCCTAGAGGTATATTGCTATTTCAAATTACTGGACCCTGCAATATTTGCAGTTATATATATAGTTGAATGCATGGTTCCTCCTGTTTTTAACCAGAAAAATTCTATCACAGAGCAGAATCCCCATTCATTTCTTTAACCGCCTCCTCTTTATTATCACAATACTTGCCCAATTTTCACACAGCTTCCTTCAAACTTCCATATCTAGATCTCATAATGTCATCCTTTGTCTTCCTACTTATTCTGTTCTACTATCCCGAAAGAAGGAAAATTCTTCATTATTCACATGCAGAATCCTACACCTGAGCCTTAGAAAATCACATTATCTGTCTCCCTGTCGTATTAAGGTTGCAAAACCTAACAAGTCATACACCTACTATACCTCATCATCTACAAACAACCTATTGAAATACTTCTCTCTTCTAATTCTTATGTGCACATAAAACCCAGTGTACTAGAATGACATGAACAACGGATTAATCTCAAAGTACTGCCTTACAAATTACGACTATTAATTAAGCTGACCATTCATTAACAAACTAAAAACACACATACAATTAAATGAGGCCAGCAAGTAATTCAATCATAATAGACTATTCATCATCAAGTGATTCACAATCAAGCGCTAGATCTACAAAATCAACCAATGACTAAACTTACTTCTTGTGCTTCTGCGCAAATCGAGAGTTCTTCTTATCTTCCTCTACAAATCAACCATTACATAGATCAAAATCAGATCCGATGAATAAAAAAAATGAAATTAATATTACAGGATGTGCTCACCAGTTAGACCAAGGGACATCTTGGTGATGATAGCGCCGGTGACGGCGAAACCAACTAGGAACGGCCAGTTACGGCTCCATTCACGACGCAAGAAAACAGGCCATGGATCGAATTGCCTCATATTTCGTAGTTAGGTTTTCCGATTGAAAATGTGGCAGCTAAGCTATTACTGCTTGTTGGTGACAAGGTAGAAAAAAGGTGTATTTATAAGATGGGCCAAAGCTAACTGAGCCTACTAGAGTTAAATTTATTTATGGAAAATATGAAATATGAATATAATTGTTTTTTTAAAATATATTATATTTGTTTGGAGAAAATTTATTATAATTTATTATAAATATATTAAAATATGTGATAAATGTATTATTTATCATTGAAATTTGTATTATATGTGAATAAAAAGATTATTCTCTGTAATATGTATTAAATAATTAAAAGTAATCAAGTGGAAAAAATGTTATTGCTATAAATGGTAAATATTTTTTTATTTTAGTATATTTATGTAAGTTTCCCTTTATTTATTTTTATTTTATTTTTTAGCTTGAACTAGATTTTATTCTTATTTATTACTATTAAATAATAATAAGAATAAGAAGAAGAAGAATAATAAAATGGACTAAAAAGACACAATTTCAAAACAAAATTAAAAAAAAAAGGTAGTTATCATGCTTCTTGTCAAATTTGAATTAAAAAGATAATTATCAAAATAAAAACTTAATATTTAAAAAATACAATTTTATTCGGATGTGAATACAAATTGGAAATTAATTTTTTTAATTTTTGTGAGTAATTTGATGCGAACACACCATATTATTTTTTTAAAAATTAAAATTAAAATTTTGAGATTCAAATTTCAAATTAAGTACCAAAATTTTATGATCAAATACTTTTTAATATTGTTATTTAAATTATATTTGGTGCTAAAAATTATTTAATATCTAATCAAAACTTAAAATAAGCGGCAGGTGTTGCTGCTTCTTACATTTGTAAGACAAAATGTCATCAAGTTCAAATTTTTAGCTCAAAATTTTCAGAATATTATGCTTTGAAGTTCAGTTTGTTAGAATGTTTGGAGTTGAGTTCGAAATTTTAGGATATAGTGTATTGAAGTTTAGTCTGTTACTTCAAAATTGTTGAACATTTTATCTTTTAAGTTTGATTGTTTTAATTCAAATTTATGTTCTTAAATTTAATTTTTAATTCAAAACTTCATGGACATTATCTCTTTTAAGTTCAATTTTTTATACAAAAATCAAGATTTCATGTTGGATTATTTTATTTAAAAAAAAAAAAACACCCATGGCTATGATTTCAATCTTTAATTTCTTTTTCAAGAATCAGTTTGTTTAGAATCACTATATTTAAAGTTCGAACGATGTAGTTTGAACGACATGTTTGTATTTTGAAGGTTCAATTAAAGAAGATGGATCGAGGAGAACAAAAAGGATCAACAACAGTAATGGCCACTTTGATGATTAAGATTATGCGTATGTTCATAAAATTGTGTTATTAAATTTGAAAATTTAAAATTCTGAATTTCATATACTTCAGTTTGAATTGTTTAATTTAAGTTTGATTAATGCACTTTTAATTTAAGAACAAGATAGCTTATATAATTTGGGAGGTTATATGTTTGATCTATGGAATGAAATTCCTTATTAATTTGGATTTAAGAAGAAAGGGAGAAACGGACATTGCTGTAACAATCCTTTCAACCGTTTTATGAATTTTATCCTTTTTTTATAATATAGTAAAATAAAATTATAAAACTACATCATTAATAGTTTAAAATAATTACAAACATGATTTTAAAAACTCATAAAAAATAAAACTTCTACATGAATATACAAGTATAAATAATCTAATATCTTAACTTTCTAATAATAAAAGAATCATTATTTCTAAAAAAAAAAAAAAAAAGATTATCATACTACACAATTTACACCCTAAAAGAAAGTAATCAATAAAACTTTTTAGTATTATAATAACAAGGGATAATGCACAAGTACCCCTCAACCTATGTCCGAAATCTCATAGACACACTTATACTATATTAAGGTCTTATTACCACCTGAACTTATTTTATAAGTAATTTTCTACCTCTTTTCGGCCTACATGGCACTAGCTTGGAAAAAAAAGTCAACCAACGTTGGTCCCACAAGATGGTGTCACGTAAGCCGAAAAGAGGTAAAAAATTACTTATAAAATAAGTTCAGGGAATAATAGAACTTTAGTATAGTATAAGTGTGTCTCTGAGATTTTGGACATAGGTTGAGGGTTACTTGTGCATTATCTCTAATAAAAACATCACTCTATCATGAATAAGAAATAAATTACTTTCAAATAATTAAATAAATATGATAATGTCGAGACATGACAAAACCATGAAGACCAACGATAAGTGAAAAAGTAATTCTTTTTTATGTATTTTTAAAAAGAAATGTTACGTAATATATGATACTACAACTCTTACCCGATAGTAAAGATATGATACTACAACTTGTTATTCAAGTTACTCTAAGTCATCTTATCTCTATAGATTGGAAATATTAAGTAACATTCATTTATTCAAAAATTATAAAGTTCAACAATGTTAACTAAAAGTTCCAACACAATTTGTATAAGATGTTAGGCGAGCCCCGAGCTTTAGACATGCTTTGGGCATATAGTCAGATGATAAGGATGTAGTCTTATGAAACTTAGCCCACACTTGAGTCTCTAAATGTTTTGCTAGTCTCGCCCCAGGGTGAGTGCAACAGAGTCTGTTAACAGTATTACTGATTACTAGCACATCACTGAAATATTTGATTGCCAGACCTTATAAAAAACAAGGATATAATCAAAATGAAGAGCCCAGTTATTACAAGAGAAAATAATTTGATAATTTAGACTCTGGTGATGCAAGCTGTTGTAGAGTCTATTTAAGCAACAAAGTTCATCATAAGATTTCACTCCTTTCCTGAGGTACATAGAAAACGAACCTGTATCTCCTACATCTCCGATCTCCGTTTGATGACTTCAAAGATACCAACTCCGTAGCTAGCATTTCTGCAATCTTGCCCAACCAATAAGCATGGATGCCCCAAAGGTCCTGGTCTTGATAATGTTCCACTTTGGTTTACTGCATCATCCGCAAGGCTTTGATCCAATCAACTTCAACTCCAAAATCACCAGGCCCAGATTTCGCATCTGGAACTCCACCTTCTGCGTTGACAGATAAAGACATACCAACGATTCGAGCTGGATTCATCTCCATCCTTGCATTTATTATGTTCCCTCTCCATGTAGGTGCGTAACGAGTAAGTGGGATCTATTCAGCCAATAAAAGCAATCTACTTATCTTCTCTTCGCCCGCAAATTGAACAAGCATTCTATTTGAACCTGCTGCGATGTGATATAGCTTCCACACCACATGAAGGATAAAAGAAATGAAGAACTTACCTTTGCAATATACCAGTTGTCTTTTGGAACAAAAACGAATGCTTGCCATGAATTATCTTCATCTTGTCCTGGACTATTGACCCAATTCTCTGTGTATATCTGCAGTTAGGCTCTGAGTGAGATAATCCCACAGTTCATCCAAATATCAATAGCGGCAGTCTACGAAAACATAGAACTTACTGTAGAAATATAGCATCTTCCATCCCCTTTAAGTTTAAGAGCTATTGTGTCATATCCATCCAAATCAATGAAGCCATCAAACTGCAAGAAAGAAGAATTAGAAGGAAAAGCCACACTACTGTAGATAAAACAAAACATATCCTCTATATCGTAATATTGAGCTAGGGGCAATCAGAATGACATGTGAGCTACAACAAACACGTTCAAGTTTTTTTTTTTTTTTGAAATCTCACCACTAGTGCCTGCTATATGAGAATCACTCTTTCGATAAAGCCAACTAGTGTTACATTAATGGTTTCATAGCAAATGAGAGCAAAACTTTGTTAATTCATTAAGTTTCACATGGAAAATTTGAATAATGAAATACATTCTTACTAATTGACTGATTAAAAAACTTGAAATGCAAAAAAAAAAAAAAAAGAAAGGAAGAGAGACCATCTCGCGTGCAAATGAAACATAACAAACTTTAATGAGGAAAGACTTTGCAAATATAATGAGAGTTCTTTCGTTAAAACAAGGAGAGCAGAAAATGAGGGGAAAAGACCTAACATCCATCAACATCCCCAGTCCAAAGAGATGGTTAACTAATAGACTTGAGGAATAGATCATTCAACTCATTCACATCCAGATCATGTATATTTGAGTATACAAATAAATTTGATAAATTCTCATGGGGGCTTTCTATTTATTTTAAAAAGATTGTCTTACCAAGCAGGACCTGCTGGGTTGGTCTGTGGGCCATGCCAATTCCTAGCTGGGTCCAGTTAGAGGGTCTGACCGTCTAAGTAATTGACCCGGCCCATGCCCCCTTAAGTTAGAGGATCAGACAAATCAAGAGTTGGAGCGGGAAGTTAGGGGCCACTTAGAGACCTGTTTGCAGATGGCTCAAGCTGACCAAGATGCCACTCCGTCCATTATTTTTCTACTTGTATTCAGTTACCATGTATTTTTTTCCATTTTGGTTTTCCCAGTAAAGTCCTCTTATTCTCTTGGTGTTCTAGGGCTTTGTCATCACTTCCTTCAACTTTTTATCTTGAATCTGTTACTTATCATTATCAAACAAGAAAAAGACACGAAGCATTTATTAGGATGGTTGAGTAGCATTCACCTTTTTAGACCGCATTCCACAAAAGCCACTTCGAGTCATGTTCCACTTTGATCCTTCCATAACATCCAAAGAGAGGTTTCCAGAGAAAAGACCTGTCAGAACCAGTTTATATTCAATGAGAAAAGTAACACTAATTATTGTACATTAGTATTTAACATCTTTTGAGATACTTTCACGATTATCACCAAGAAACTTGTCTACCAAAGACAAGATTGAAGAGGGACATGGGCGAGGCAGAACAAAGGAGTTACGTAAGTGGAATTTTAGGCTCGATTGTATTCCTGGAGGTCAATGGCTTTCTCCACATACAACACTGAAGGCCCCAAATAATGCTACTCCAATTATAGTGCTTTTACAGCAGCCATATAGAAGCGATCCATCAATTTATTTTTTTTGAACAAAATTGGGTCGGTTATATGAATTGTTGGAATTTGACTATTTACGCTGCCTGTCAATCTACTACGTCGATCTTCCATTATCTGGAACTTGAGATCACCTATGCTCTGCAAGTATAGGTTGAGAGATAGAAAAGATAATGGTTTAACTATTTTTTACCAGTTAATTCTTTGCACATAGCTAATTCAGTCGGTTTGCTTCCATGGAGAAGAATTTCCACAACCAGACACTAAAGCCAAATGCAACAATATTATTCCAACAATTTACGCATTAAATATTTTCAATGTCATAGGAGCAATTAAAGCTCAGTATTTGAAGTCCATAAAGAGGCGATACAAAATAAACTTATATACGTTTGATGTAGAATCTAACCAAAAGAAATTCAAACATGTAGAGAAGTTACTGTGTCTCAATACTTTAATTAAATCTAAGATAAAAGGTCATGGCTTTAGCTTACTAAGACAAACTTCAAAATGCTTGCAAGCAGTGCATCCATAGTTTCTTACCAGCGAGGAATTTGAGATTGTAATACAGCCTCTCTACCTCCACGAGGTAGTGGTAAGGTCTGCCTACACTCTACCCTCCCCAGACCCCATTAGTGGGATTTCACTGGGTATGATGTTGTTGTTGTTGTTGTATGAGTTAACGTAGTTATCTGAGCTGTAAAAATAATTGTTTGTATTGTTTTCAGGGGAAAACAAAAGTTCTACATTAAGACTTCATAAGTGAATAAGAACAATTAAAAAGGAAAAGGGGAGATCAACAGAAAAAGAACAAAAGGGAAATAAAGAACAGTATGCACACTCAAAATAAATTACCAACACTAGTTGACCCATTTCCAGTGTCCTTAATCTCCAAAGCTGCTGAGGACAGACCTGAGATATTATCATCAGGATATTTATTAGTCACTAACTTAATCTTTGATTTGGTGAACGCTTGGACAAAAGAAAAGAAAGCCCTCAGTCTATAGATGCCTTGCATGATTCTTGGAGACTGTAGTCATTGATTAACTTTGTAACTGCTCCATTTCTTGGGCACTCTCCTTAAGTACCATCACCCTGATCTCTAAGAATAACTATTCGGAGCACCTCACATAATAGATGCAGATATGAAAAGACAAGTGTATTTTGTAAAACCAAAAAATCTAGGCTTTCTAATTAGATGCTCACAAAAGTAGAATATTCTTTCATAAATTGTTGGTCTTTTATTTTAGTTGGAGTAGTCCAAATAATAAATTCATCTCAAATGGAAAACAATTGTGTTCTGAAAAGCTGAGAGTCCACCTCCACTAAGAACCCCGTGCAGAATAAGGCTCTGAAAATATATAACTAAAGGGAATAAGGAATACTGATTGCAAATAACAGGTCGGAATATACACAAAAAAGTTCTTGTTTGGCTGTTACCAAGTATTCGTATTACATGTAAGAGAAGTATGTACGTTTGTATACCTCCATATTCTGAATCTGAGTATAAATGCCAGTTCTTGAGCTCATCCTTTGAACTGAAGTTGAAAATGTATCTTTCACTGGGTGGAACTAGGTCTTCAATGTTCCACGCGAGTGCTACAGGTGAAAAAAGTTATCACAAATCAAAAGTTGCTATAACTGATAGAGAAACGAGTAACAAATTAAGAGCGCCATTTTACTAGCATGCTGATCGATGAAGAATACACTGTTACAGACCTAGCGAAGGATTGGTCAACACTTGTCAACTTGAGGGAGCTAGATAGGGATTACCGCAAATCCATGAGATAATACCAACACCCATCACAAACTAATGAAGCAAAAAGCATGAGGGAAGACAACAAGAACATGACAAAGAAGTTAATTTATATTAACAGCTAAGCACGTCAACGGAGATGTGCAGATCAAAAAGGTTATCTATGCCCTTATTCTTCTTTCTTTAACATTATTTGCATAAATGCTGTAAAGAACTCCTGGGGTCTGGGTCAATGATTTTTATCTTTAAACCTCACTCAACTCCTTTTAAACATACAAGCCTCTCCATAATAGACATGAAAGGACACCAAAGCAGAGACATCTCTAAGTTTCTAAAGATGACAGAAATTCTTGCAGATCACCAGCCACTTTAACTGTCAAACTGACAAGAAAGGACTTATGAAAGATGTATCTTCAGTGCAGCACAAATAAGGTTTGTGAGTGGAAGTTAGGTGAACTTGGATGGAGAATTGATTAGGATTTAGTTGGGATTTCATTTGTGACTAAGTGAAGATGTCAATCTTGATTCTTAGTTGCTTTCATCTGTTGTATAAATACCATTTCACATAAATAAAACTCATTCTTTAGCTGTCAATTTGGATTTTCTTTGCTCATTTGTTAGTTCATAGCTTAGTCATTATGAAATTCTCATTGCTTTTGCTATTATTTGAGCTTTTTTCACTTGTGATTCTGCACTTTTACATCACAAGATGGGATTAATTAATATATGTTCCGTCTCATGTCAGCTAAACGGATCAAAAAATGGGTTGAATATCAAATCCTAGTACTATTTGGTAACAGGAAATAGAAATGAACAGTATCCGCTAAAACAGAAATGGAAGCAGCATGGGGATTAGGGTGATAAAATTCCAGAATAATCACGTCGATAATGATTAAATACCTCTTCTTGTAGCATTCAACGATGCTTGCAGTAGTGAGCGGAATCTGGACATATTTAACTTCCGCTCCTCTAAGAAAACTCCTGCAACATTGAATTGAGAATTCCGTCAAATTTCAATTATTGCACAACAAAAAGCAAGGCATGCTACTTTTAAGCTTGACTCCTAGTTTTTGCTTTTGAGCTCGTTCTTTCCTTTCTGTAGCTCCTAAACTCAGCACATATATGGATACCAGTTTCTCGAAATGATTTTCAATTAAATGAACTTTATCTAAATCTATAAAATAATTTTATGTTGGGTGGATTCGGTTACGACCTCAAAATACAAAACCTATACTGACCTAATTTATAAATCAAAATAGATTTTTGGACGGATTAGATCATAGCTCATATATTAACATAACCTGCTTTGATCTGTATAAATTTGACCCAATCTACCAATTTGAAACTCCTAGACAACTTATCCTGCTAATTTTTTCTTTAGATGTATACGATGGAAGGAAAACTTAATTTGATAAGATTAAAAGTGCTGTTTAGTTGAATATATTCATTGTTACTTTCAGAAGTCTGTTCTTTTATGTTTGGAGTCGAACATTTCCTTTTTGGGGCTGAATTTTTTTGTTACGAGCTGTTGGTTTACACTGCTGAATGGAGGAATTGTTGCTTGCTTATTGTGTTGTTAAAACTGTCTTATGAACTAATAGAACCAACTCTCATTCGTGAGAAAACTAAAGGAAGCTCTCTTAGACTTAATGTCACAGAGTGTACTTAGAAAGATCATTTAGGTATGTATAATTTTCAACTCAAGCAATTCGACCAAGAAGTCCAAGGCGTACCTAACTACCACCAAATTTACTCAAAACCAACTCCTGATAGTGCTTGGATAATCAGACTTCAGTGGCAAATTCAACAAGCACACCCATAAAATGGAGATCAAGTTTAACAAAGGGTCAAGTCAAGCAACCGAATAAAAGAATCCATTTCAAGAGTTCAAGATTTATGGCTATAGATTAGCATACTGCTCCATGTAGCAGTTTCCCTCTCCCCAATATCCACTTCCTTAAGAATTGGCCAAATCTGAACAAAACACTTTAAATCCAACCCGACGCGCACTCGTAGAAATATCCTAATGTCACAGGCTACTCGGACAATTTATCAAACACATTGCAGGCAGAACTTCAACCAAAATTTTAGCACAGACATGGTTAGTTGATTTACATGGAATTGTAGTTCGATGCAGCACAAATACATCACAATCATCCAACAATACCAGAATTGTGCTGTCTAACTCCACAACAAAAGGAAAAGAAAAAGAAAAATAATTCTGTAAGGGAGAGAGAGAAGAGACTTACCTGAGAGCCACTACTGGTAATAGAGTTTTGTGATCGTGGGGTGAGCGGACATATAAAACAGGGGAATGGAGTGAATTTAATTTAAAAACAAGCCCAACTATGGTGCGGTTGAGATCGGGCCAGACGGGATACGGTTTATTTGACTTTGAAAATGGATGATTTTATATTTATATCTAAGATATTAATTTGATAAAAATAATATTGAATCCCAAAAATCATGGATAGCTTACAAAAATAAAAAGTTTATCTGCTGTAAGGCTTGTTGATCCTTGAAAATAATTCGTTTTGTATATACGGTGTTAACTGAAATATCGGTGAATCAAAAATCAAGGAGAAGTGGGCTATCTGGAGTATGAATATCTCCTTCAAGAGCACAAAGTATTCCAACATGAAAAAAACTCTCGCTTTCCACGTTTCTTGATTTCACCATTGTCCATGCCCAATCAGTGACCAAAAGTGTAGAAGAATTCGATGCATCAAGAACCCTCCTTCCACTCATGATCACGATGCTATCTATATACATCACTCCTCAACTCTTGCCTTCATATCCATTTCCAAGAGTATATTTGTAGCCTTTTATATCAAATAGGTTATAGACGATCAATCCAATTCTTACGTAGAAAAATATTTTGATAAAATTATGTGTTACTTTGCCATACATATCAGTGCTATTTTTAGATAGATTAAATTGAACTCATCAAAATGGATTCAATCAATAAATAAACTTAAATTAGACATATTAATTATTAAATCAAATAAAAATAATTATTTGGCATTGTCTACATATTTATTTAAAAACTTATGATGATTGATTATCTTTTTTTTTTTAAATGCAGAAAATGGAGTGCCTTGTGTTGAAGATTTAAAAATATGTTTGACTGCATGCACTCAAATAGCTAAAGGCCATAAACTCATCTATCGAGCTTGTTTAGAAGGTGATTCACGTGTTAAAAATTTAGGATTTCATTTCTTTCTTTTCAATTGTCATAATTTCTTTATAAGAGTCAAATAATATAAACATTAATTAATATTTTATACTTTTAAATTCTTTTTAAAGTATTAAATTAATTTGATTTAATTTTACTTTAAAAAATAGTCAAATTGAATCTCAAAAGCAAGACGTGATAATTGTTTCAGAATAAATAATTAGTCTTTATGGAAATCTTTTATTTGTGATAAATTGAAATTCTGTATTGCTATATTAATTTATTAGAATAAGAAATCTAAGGCATGATGACACGTATACCAACTCATCCATAGGTAAGTTAATCATGCATCCAACAAATATATAACTGAATGCAACTGTTTCAAAATGGACAGAGAGAAAGCAAGATTAGAAAAGAAAGACACAATTGAATATGGTACCAATACTATATTACACATTGAAAGATATTAGATTATTCAAAATCAATAACATGATTCAGATTTTAAATATTTGGTGCTTGTCAATTTCTTTTTTTCCCATTCATACAACTTTAAGATTCAAATAGACATTATATGTATTAAATTGATTTAATCGAATTAAGCGTCACAAATGGAGATATAATTGGCTACATTTTCAGATTTCAATATAACATGTTATGAACATCAACAACAACAATTGAAGCCTCTCTTTTCCTAAAATAAAAACCAAAATCATTATTACTAAGTAAATTTGAAAGGCTTGTAAACTTTAAGATCAGATACAACACCAGCAAAAGAACCAACAGCTGCAGCAATTGAGACAATAAGACAAGTAACACTCAGAATTTGAAGACCAAACCATTTTCTACTCCATTTTGGTATCTTCTTTTGCACAATGTATATTTCCACTGGATAATAAACAGTCAACGGCCAAAATCCAAATGCTCCAAGTATTCCAACGATGTCGCTGAAGAATGGCAACAACATAGAGATGATAGTGGATATGATAACAAAGATCGTCCTCCAAACTAGTCTGAATAGGTAAATGTTGTACGATTTAAAGCCCGGGATTGGCACACTAATATTCTTGGTGATGATTTTACTGTTAGGGTACCATTCTGCTGCTGTTTTTTCAATGAAAGCAAAAAGGGGTTGGCAGTAAACCTGGTATGCACCTACAAGATGAACGAAGATGGCTATGTTGGCTATATCTAGTAGCCAATAAGGGTCGTAAAATCCAAAACCAGTTAGTAAATTGTCAGGAGCATGGTTTCCAAATGCTGCATAGCCAAAACAACCACATAGCATGTAGAAAACTGTTGTTACTGATACACTAATTATAGTTGCATTTTTCATTGTCTTGGCTTCTGAGGGTGGGGATTTGATTGTATCCTGTATTATATAATACGACAAGTTAGACATACGCGATGGAATGAAGTAATTGAAAAATGCTTCCTATCGTTACCTGAATCTCGATAAGGATGAGGGAGTAAGAATAAGCAAAAGCAATAGCTCCGAGTGCTTGAAAAGTTCTCCAAACTTTTTGCATTTCAGTCACAATTCCAATGCTAACTCCAGTTAAACTCCCACCAATTTTTCGAGTTTCTTCAAATAATAAAAAACTTTAGAATGAAGTTGCGATGTTTCTCCTGTAAAAATGTAGGTAGGGTAACAAACCTGCTACATGAGCAATGCCTAAACCTAAACCGATGGTGGAGTAAGTGAAAGACATTACAGCAGCAACAATTGAAAGCCACCAAATTTGATCAAAATCTGGTATTTGTGAGAAGATGATTTCGATTACTCCAAATATGATCATATATGGAGTATTTGGTTGTAAACAAGGTGCTTTATGACCATGTTTATGAAAACAATCTGACCTTTTAACAGCCCTGTTCCATTTTACATGAAAAAAAAATAATATTATTACTAGTAGAAAAATTGGGGGTAAACCTCGCTAATAAATACACTTACATCAGGCTAATTGAAGAAGCAATTGTGTACCCAATAGCAACTCCAAACAGATTCACATACTGAATCCATCCACAAATCTTTACCTGTAAGCCACCTGAAAATAAAAATGATTTCCCGTGTTGTAAAACATATCCTCTTACCCCCAATTACGAGACTAGTAGAATAAAACATACTGAGATTTGCTTGTACAACATCCATGTAAGTATAGTTTCTCTTGCCGAAAAGTGGGTCGCCGGAGCGGTAACAATCGGAGAGCAGAGAAGAGGTGTAATAAGTAACAAAAGAGAATAAAAGCATAACAGTAGGACCAGCAATCCAACCAAGTTGAGCTACAGCCCAAGCCAAAGATAAAACGCCTGAACCAATCACAGCAGTTATGATATGAGCACTTGCAGTCCAAACACTTCCTGCAACAACAACAGAAAATTCAACAACAACAAACATCACAAATTTTTATTTTAAAAAAATAAAATTAATTACCACTTCTTTTGATACGCCCATCGTCGTCAAAACGCTTGGATTCAGTTACATTGATAGAAACAGGATGTTTTGCTGCAAAATTCGTAGAATCTCCCATCTAAAAAAGTGGAGTTTTTCTTCTTCTTGTATAGTTTTATGAAAGAGAAATTCAATAAATGCTTAGTTAGGCAGATTGCAGAGAGGAAGCAGCAATAACTCTGTTTTCAGAGTTAAAATTGACTCAATTTTAACTGAAAAGAGTGTCGAATAAATACTCCAATAATTTGTCAGTCTTTAATACGAACCAAAAAAAGGTCAAACTCGGCTTCTTTTAAAAACACTTTATATATATCTGCATTTATGTTTGTACAATAATATAAATCATTAAATTTAATAAAATACAAAATATTAAATTCTTTTTATCATTGACCATATAATATATGTAAATTTTATTTTTTAAAATTCTTAAAGATTATGTGTTGAATGTTAAGTTAAAATAAAAAAACTTAACTAAAGACTAAAAAGTAGTATTTTTTAATTATGGAGATATTACCTCATCAAACAAACTTATATAACTATTAATTGAATATGACAAAAGGTTTAAATAAATGATTAAACTTATAAAAATGGTACCAAACGAATTACAAAACAAAAATTATTGTGATGTGTAACGAATTTTAGAAAACTCTAATTATATTTGATAATTATTCAGACCATTGTTTGAATATAGTAAACCAAAGTTGACAATTCCCAAAATAGCAATTGGACCCATTAGAGTTGACTCGATAGTTCAAAATACGACTTTTTTTCCTACTAATATAATTTTTGTAATTATAAAGTCATGTTTGATTAAATTATTGTCATGTCTGTATAAGTGTGAAATTAATGTACAATTACACGTCTGGAATAGTAAGAGTAGAATTTTCTTAAAATAAAAAAAAAATATAAGTAGATATTGAAATATTGTGCAAATTTATAAGTATTCATTAAAAAAAAATATCTTGAAAATTTGTATTCGTAACATTTAACAATAACATTAAAAAATTATTTTTTTATATTTTATTTGCAATAACGATTTATTTTCATCACATTAAAATGCAAACACTATGTTCTTGATTTTTAAAAATAATTAATATTTTGCAACAAATCTTTTTATCGAAAACGACGCATAGTATATTAAAAAGGATAAGAGGGAGTAGTAAAATAACATAAATATTTGAGATTGAAATAAGAAAATACCAACAACATAACAAAGGTTATGTCTAGCTCACAAATTATATCAAAAAAATAATTCACATTCGACAAACTTTAAAGCATGAATGCGATCAAAGAAATATGTCACATATTTCAAATCTTACCTTATTTATTTAAAAAAAAATTACTTATTCAATCAATTCAACAACTTTTGGAGGTTTGTTAAAAAAACTACATGTTCTTAATTTTCTTTTTCATCTCAGTTTTGTTGTCTTTGACTTATTTATTTTTGGTGGGGGATAGGAGGGAGAGGTGAAGGGCAGTTGAGAGTTGTACTTGTTACTCTTATACTCTATCTATACGTTTTCAATTGTCATATTGCGTATTTTTAAATTAATTTTTAAAATAAATTATATTATATCAGTTCAATACTTTTAATAAAAATTTAATTATTCGATATTTTTAACAAAAAATTAATTATTCAAAAGCTATATAAAAAGTAATTTAACTTGTATTTTTTTACATATCAATATGATAAAAAAATACATTATAAAATATTAGTTAAAGTACTTGTCATTTGACTCTAAAAAATAATCATAACCATTAAAAATAGACGAAGTAATATATGACTTCATTTGAGTTATTGCAATTTTTGAATTTTGGGATAATACATCTCCTTCTTCGTTGCTTTCTTTTTAAGCTATATCTTTTATTTTATTTTATTTTTTCTTCGACTTGATTTTGTTATTTCTTTTTTCAAATATTTAGGATTTGTTTAGTTATATGATATAAAATATGATATGAATAAGATAAAGTTAAAGTTTTATTTAGATATATTATTTGAATTTTTTCATATTGTATGTTTCCTCAAGTGTCTTAATTATTTATGCAGTCTATCCAACTAATTAAAAGTTTATAAAATCGCATTATACACTATCATAATGCTATTTTTAAAATTATAAATTTTATTGATTAAACTTAATTCAATAAAAAAATAAAATTATACATAAGTTGTATTGTTCAAGTTGTTAGTAGCAAAGAAATTATTTTTGCAATTAATGTCACAATGATTAATCTTATCCACTAAATATAATGATTTATTTTATTATTATTAAGCATCGATGTGAATGAAATAGTTATATTTGATAAAAAATAATGAATTTAGTGAATATAAATGGTAAATTAAAAATCAAAAGTAGAAATAATTTTATATTGAGAGAATAATCATTATATGAGATACAAATGATTTAAAAAGTAATGACATGAATTACAAATTTTATTAACATATAAAACAAATGACTAGTAGATATATAAACTTGAGAGATTTTTGTATTTGAAAAAGTTATATCATGATTTGAAGTTCTCAAATCATGATTTTTAGAAAATTGGAGATTTTATCTCATGTTTTCAAATTATAAGATAAAATCAATGTAAAATTATATGTCCAAATCCTAATTTTATTTCATAATTTCATATTATGAAATAAAACCACATGGTCAAATGTCACAGTAAATCGAATAATGCATGCAACATAACACCTATACATATTTTTTCGGTCTACTTATTACTCTATTTATTTGAATTTATGTCAAATCTTTTAAATTATGAGATTTAATAAAGTCTTTTTTAATTGTAATTTTTTATATGTGTTTTAAATATTTTAAATTATTAATTATTATAAATATTTTCAAGCTTTCGAATTGACAAAGAAGATGAAAATTTAATTTTTGAATTTTGTGAAGCTATTACAAATTAAAATTGATTGATATCAATTAGTTTTGCCTGATTTTTGAAAAGGAAATCATGATTTGTGGAGAAAAAAAAATCATTTTACATTATATTCCATATTAATCACAACATACAAGTTATATAATGTATCACAATTAGTATATCTGAATTAAACTTACATTCGAATGGCTAAATAGAACTAAGGTCTTACACTATGATATAAGTATCTTTTTATTTGAGTCCGGAATTGAAAAAAATAAAGAAATAATGATTGGTATATCAACTTTTTTTTAAAAGAAAAATCAAAAGGGCAATTATGTCAAATCCTCATCTCTTTCAAACCTTACTCATCACTTGCCCCCCACACACACCACAAATTTCACAGACATACATGAATTAAAGATTGGATTTCCACAAAACATATATCAAAAAGAACACACAGAGAAAAATGAAATTCACACAATACTTTATCTTCTTCTTCTTCATTTTGAGCTTTGTTTCATCCCATGATACCAGCATAATATTCACCACCTTAGGAAGATCAAGTTATGCCTTCGACATCTTCGCTCTTCCAACAACACACCCACAAACCGAATTCCAGTTGACCGATGGCAATTCCGTTAACTTTAACGGTCATTTCCCTGCCACCCTACCACCTTCCCTGCTCTCCCGCCTACCCGATGATGATTCTGTCAATTCTGGGTTTCATCTTATCTATGTAACTGAAAGGAACGGCACCCACCATGTATTCTATGACGCTGTATTTCATGACATACTTGAGTTTCCATCTCAAACTCGACTTCAGGTTCCTTTGGTAGGTTTTGAGCAATCAGTTTCTATGAAAGATAAGCCTAGTTTATCTGGGGAATTTTTGATATACGTATCGACTCATGAGGATTCCGGTGTGCCTAGGACTAGCTGGGCTGCGGTATATTCCACTCATTTGGTTTCCGGGTTCACCCAGAGGTTGACACCTAAAGGGGTTGCTGATTTCAGCCCCGCAGTGTCTCCTTCCGGCGATTGGACGGCGGTGGCATCGTATGGGGGGGAGAAGGGTTGGAGTGGGGAGGTTGAGGAACTCGATACGGATATCTATATTTTCATGACTCGTGATGGGTCGAGTCGGGTTAAGGTGGTGGAGCACGGTGGGTGGCCATCTTGGGCTGATGAGTATACTCTGTATTTCCACCGGAGATGCGATGATGGGTGGTGGAGTGTGTTCAAAGTTCTACTTCCGAAATCAGGTGTCGACTTCTTAGTCTCAGTCTCTACCCCGCAGCGAGTCACCCCATCGGGTTTGCACGTTTTCACACCAGCATCTTCTCCGGTGAACAAGAACCTCATCGCCGTCGCTACCAGAAGAGCAGGTTCAGAGTATCGGCACATCGAGCTATTTGACGTCGTTTCTAAGAAGTTCACAGAGATAACCCGATCCGTTTCATCTTATGCTCATCATCTGAACCCCTTCTTTTCGCCGGATTCTTCCTGGGTTGGATACCATAAATGTCGAGGCACAGGCGATATACTGTTACTGGAAAATCTTCTAAACCCGATACCCGGAATCTCTCTATTCCGGATTGACGGGTCGTTTCCATCATTTTCACCAAATGGTGATCGGATAGCTTATGTTAGGTTACCTGGATTATATGTGGTGAACTATGACGGATCAGGTCTGCGTCAAATTTCATCTAGAACCGCCTTTTCCACGGCTTGGGACCCGAAAAGAAAGGGGGTAATTTACACTAGCTTTGGACCAACATTTGCTAGTGAAAGCACACAAGTGGATATCATTTCCATCAATGTAGATGATGAAGACTTGAGCTATAAGCAATTGACAATAGGAGGGAAGAATAACGCATTTCCGTCCCCTTCACCTGATGGGAAATGGATCGTCTTCCGATCGGGGAGATCAGGTCACAAGAACCTGTACATAATGGATGCTTTGGAAGGAGAGGTGGGTGGTCTACGTCCATTGACAAAGGGGCCATGGACGGATACCATGTGTAATTGGTCACCGGATGATGAATGGATTGCATTTGCATCCGATCGAGAAAACCCTGGGTCAGGTAGTTTCGAGATGTATATGATTCACCCTAATGGAACAGGACTCAAGAAGGTGATCCAGAGTGGTATAGGTGGGAGGACTAACCATCCTTATTTCAGCCCGGATGGCAAGTATATAGTGTTCACTTCAGATTACGCCGCTGTATCAGCTGAGCCCATCTCGAATCCTCATCATTATCAGCCATATGGTGATATATATGTGATCAAATCAGACGGCTCAGACATACGAAGATTAACACACAATTCATACGAGGATGGTACGCCCGCTTGGGGCCCTACTTTCATAGAACCTGTGGATGTAGAATGGCCTAACGGTGGTCATCCCTGTACTTTTGAAGATTGTCACTGGCTGAATGTTAGGACTAATGCATCCTTCGGCTTAGATTCTGCAAAGATTCAGTGTGCTCAATGAACTTCCCTTATAGGGCTAGAGTGTCTGTGCTATATGTAAATTATAGAATAATTATGTATCTGTTGTCTATTGTGACTCTGTAAAATATTTTTGCCAATGTATACAGTTGAATCCTTGATCAATATAAATTATGAGCGAATTAATAGATGCAATAACAATGTGTTATTGCTCAACCTTTTTTCTTCACCCAACTTCTGTACAACTCGATATTGAGTTGCACCAGTTGACAGGACTAGAAACTTTGATCAGTTGGGATGTTCTTCTCAATACTAATTGTACAAACTGCCAATAGTTCCACAAAGGAATCATTACTGAATAGTTTCTGAGCTAATGAAACAGCCAATAGCGCTTCTTCTGTACACAAATTGACTAGACAAACTAAGCCAGAGAAAAACAGTAGAGTACAAGAGACTAATCCTGCAATGTCAATGTTAATGACTACAAACAAAGATGCTCTGCTAAGGCCCCTCAAGGAGAGAAAAACCAAGAATGAAGCTCTCTTCCATGGACATTGCAAGTTAAAGGCTATATAAGACTGAATGCCACGAGTTAATCCAACAGACAATTGGAACTACTGAAGTAGATGCCTCTTCTCACATTATCTCCCTGGCTTTAGCTGCTTATGTTCTGGAAGAATTCTACAGGTACAGTTGGAGGGCAATACTTCTTTGCAACAAATTTGTACTGTTTGAGAAAACCAAACATTAGAATAAACTCGATAGGAAATTTATGCAGATGCCTACATGACTCTGTATGTACATGAAAATACATGTCTATCAAGTCATTTTTCAGTTAACATCATTTGACTAATGTTGAGAGAAGGTTGATCATTTATCCCTCAGATAGGTTGATAGCTTATCCAAGAAGATTCAGCAGACACTAATTTTCCAATATGAATGTTCAAGTGCAGTCCAGACCACAGTATACTTGCTTGGAATGAACTGAAAAGAGAATTATGCAAACCTTGTGTTGGCTGTATTTTTCCCGGACTGCTGGTAAGCTAGAATTGTTGTTGTTGCAGCAAAGGCCGTGTAGTGCCAAGACACAGTCTCGTAAATCAGAGGGTTGATACAAAGTATAATGCCTCAAGGTAGAATTCTGTATTAGGAGTTTCCAAAAGTCAAATTTTATAAGAATATATTTGTCGAAAGGAGAATAAGAAGCGAAAATGCATTATAACAGCTTATAGGATTGTCACAATGCTAATTCGTACATACCCAAGGTTTCACTGAAGGAAGAAGAATATATTTGGCCAAAAAAATTGCAGAAGCAGCAATGAGTGATGGAGCATAACAAAGCATGTTGTATTCTAAAAGAGAGAGTTCTGCAATGTAGCTAGCCAAGTGTTCCAACTGCAGTGACAGAACCTGAAGATCTTAAAGTTTTAATCAACTCTTGTTTCCTATAGAATTGGAGAATTATCAACTTTAAGTGAAGAGGTTACCTCATTAAGTCCTTGAGCAGCTCGAACAAACCTCCTGCAGTATATCTCAACAATAAGTTCCTAAATCATCATACTCAAAAGAACAAGATCTTGGTAAGAATAGTAACCTCAGAAAACATTTGGCTGTTGGAGCTGTCATTTCAAACTTCAAGTAATTTAAAACAGCAGACTCCATTTGCAACACCTGCATAATATGTTAAGTCTTAGTGCCACTGCAAAGTTCGACAACTGCAGGTTCTGTGAATCAAGATCATATACCTCCTCCTTGAAGTAAGTGTTGTCTGTTATGTAGCAGAACTCTTCAACTTGAGGTGCACAGATCTCCTCATATTTTCTGCAATAAAGCATTTCCCATATTAATGTCTTAGAGCATTTTCTTACAGATATGCTTGAAATAATTGAGGACACAAGAATATGAAAAACACTCAAGGAAAAATTTGTAAAGATCATGGAGAAAACATATGCAGTAGAGGTCAGAAGGTAGTTTCTTACGATGCGATCATCATGCAAGCTACTCCAAGCAACTGTAGTCGTTGTCTGTCCATCAGGTTGCCCGAAAGATATCGATCAATGTAATTAATTGTCAAATGCAGCGTGTCTGGGACAAGCCTGTACTCCTCGGCAACCTATACCATCAAACAAGTTCCCTATCAAATTGACGAATTTCTGAGCTCATCCACATTAATTAAGTCGTAAGTTGGGCAGGTTGACATTTCATCAGGGACATAGCTTTAGAGAAAAAAGATATTAGAAGTTTACCTCAACAAGCCAGTCGATTAAGATAGCGCGCATGCTAGGATTGATGTCTTTCTGTACTTTCGCCATGAAATCTGTGGAAGGCCTTTTCTTTGCCTAGTACAGTGATCAAAGATGACATTAAAACATGTTTAATGATAAATGTTAGTAAAACAGCAATTCAGTTTAAAGTTAGCAGCAGCATCCAATTCAACGAGCTTAAAAAAGATAAGAGGGTACACATTTTTATACCTCAGAGGCTCTCAAATGTTTGTATATGTCACAGGCCATTGTAGCACATAACTGTGGGTCAACAAGATTGTTATCAATGTTGATAATTTTGTCCCCTGATTCCAAGTCCACAAGTACATCTCTCTTGCATATATCAGCTGCTGTAATCAAAAATATATAAATTGTATTAAATAGATGTTATAGTTAAAAAAATGAAATGCCAGAACAAGGACTATTCTCTGCTGAAAAGATCAAAACCTGCGGCTTTGACATGTTCTGAGATGTAGAGGGTGCTACACGCTTTCTTCTCGATGGAATCAACTGCAGCTAATTCATGGTCATCTATGTATTCGACCTCCGGACTTCTCACTGTGTCGGAATTCGACATAGATTCATCCATGGAGACTAATGATCCATCTGAGTGAGATGGAGAAATGTCCATGCTGCAAGTGGCAGGAACAGGAATGACAGTGATCTTAGGCACAACTGCATCACTTCTTTGAATAGAAACAGGTTTGCTGCTTGGTCTCACAGAGGAGGATGCTGGCAGAACAGCAGTCCCTGAGGAAACTGCATTACTGTTGCAAGCGGAAGTGTTCTTCTTAATGTTTACAATCTTGGATGTACATGGTGCCTTCCAAAGCCAAAAATGACCTCAAGTTAGTCACAACTTCAGATACAAGAAACAGTCTTTTTTCAATTTACACACATTGCAAAAAAGCTTACTAAAGAAAAGGTTTAACCCAACTGTGAAAACTAAAAATTAGCAAAAGTTGCTTAACTTCTCTGCTCATTTGTGTAATAAAATTAAGAACAGTAATAAAATCATCTAAGGAGACAAAAAGCAGGAATTGGTCCACTAGTCCACAGTAATGATATGCTAAACAATTCATGTTAACACTGAAAATAATAATCTAGAATGCCACTGGTCCACTTCATAATTGTCCAATTATACTATGTCCATTTGAAAGAAAGCAAGAACTTTTGTTCAACTTAATAACATAAACATTAGAACTTTCTTCAAATATTCAAAAAGCAAAGTGGACAGATAAACAAAAAGCAGGAACTGGGGGAAGATTGTTTCAAATTTTCCATTCATAACACTTTCTTATCATTAAAAGAATACTTCAACTCAAACTTTAAAAAAGAAAAAACAAATCCCTCGATAACTAATGCATTTCCTGCACAAAACAGTGAACTTGTTTAAAAAATGGAAGTCAATTAACAAAGAAATTAACTTCCAATTTACAAAATCTTGACAAAAAAAAAAAAAACCCACAAATCTCCTCATATCAAAAATCACTTCACTTGATTTTCTCAAACTGCTTTTTACACAGTATCTTCGATCATTTTGAGAAAGTTGTAATGTTTATGAAACTCCAAGAAAGAACCCCCCCAAAAAAAAAAAAAATCACAAAACCAACCTACATTTTCCTCCTCTGAACCAGCAATCAGAAAAAAAACCATAACCACCATAAAAAAGAGACAAACCCAGTAAAATCATCGAACAGTAACAAAAAAAACGCAAAGAAAGAGAAAGACCCAGTACTCTAATCACCTTCCTAGAGTAATAAAGCCATTTATACAAAAACAGATAAATACTCACGAGTTTGGAGGAATGAGAAACCGAGTTCCGAGCAGAGACAGTTGTATTATTCGAGATATTAGACAAAGCCGGTCGTTTCTTGGCATTCAATTTTCCGGTCTGATTATGCTCTAACCCCGATGAATTCGCTGCCATTGCTTGTCTCTTCGCCACCGCAGACGACCGCCTATTCTGGGTTGTCATCATTTCCTCCTTCAAATCGAAAAATGATCCAAAAAAAATTAACAATTTCTCAACAAATTTTCATCAATCCTCTTCTTCAAGATAAACGAAGAAGAAGAACGCTGTGTGTTACTCTCAATATGTGAAGTTATTAATATATAAATAAATAAATACATTTGAATTTTGATTTAATCTGAACCGTCCATTTGATTTAGGTATTCGTTAGGAGCGGACAAAGTTGGGCCCACTAAAAATCATCTGTTTAATTGGAGTTGAGAATAGAAAAGTGACGGACCAATCAGATGAAAAAAATTGTACTGTGGGTGATGAAGGTCCTGTGAGTTTAGTGTGTAATTTTTTGAATTCAAATTTGAAGGGATTCGTTCTTGACTTTAGTGCACCCAGAAAAAAAGCTCAAGCTTCCTCTTTGTTTTTTTATTCGCTATAATAAAGCCAAATGCAAAAAGAAAAAAAACAGTTTTTTATTTTTTTTTTGGAAAAAATAAATTCAAATTATATAGTAATTGACAGATTATTTATTATATAAAAAAGAAATGAATTTTGGTAATAAGGAATGATATATGTGAGCTTATACTACATAAGATTGAGTTATATTTGAAAGTAATATTTGAATTTAAATTTAAAAAAATACATGATTTTCTATGCAAGTTACTTTTTCTCTTCTTCTTAGGTGATCCCAAGGTCGGACTTCCGTTACTTGTGCGCTCTTGAACCCCCTCATGAAGTTGTATCTTGTTCTCGGTGTGGATTGCTCTTGTTGGTGTTGTGTTGTAGATCTAACTGATGTATGTCTAAAATTCGATTGCATATGTCATTACTGTTGCATCTTTATAATTTATGTTGGAAAAATATTTTTATATATATCTCAAAAAGAATTATTTTATATTCTATTATATTTAAAAGATAATATTATTTTAAATATTTCTTATCCATAAATAACAATCTATTATTGGCAATTATATTGATATTGTTAGTAAAAATATGGTTGTTACTATGTTTTCTTTTTACCAAAATTAAGTCTTCAATTGTCAATGAATTGTCTTCAATGTATTGATAATATTCATTCTCATATTTGTAACTGTTGTTATTAAGATATTAGCCGTTTTATTATTCTTGACTATATATTTCTCATGAGTTCTTGTGGAGATATAAATTTCTGGATCCTAATTTTATACTAGAAGAGTTTGTTGAATCCTGAGGATACATCTATATTGGATAAATATCCTTAAGGAATGTGCCGTTTGACACTCCTCGAGTTTGAATAATTCCCTACAAAGTTCATGGTGAATTATAAGTTTTGGTGAACTCTCCATATCAAGTGTTCGTGATGAAGGTTATTTTTGTAAGATATACAATAATTTTAAGGACATTTTATTGTATGCAAAAATAATTTCATTGAAACGGCGAAGGTAAAGTCAAACAATAAATTAAAATTGAGGGATATTTTTTACCCTTTTTCTAATTATTTTTGTCCATTTACTCCAAAGTACGACATACAAATAACTAGTTTTTTTTTTGACCCTTATTAACTAATTACATAGGGATGTTTGCCATCCCATGTAATTTTCCCTAAAAAGGGAAAATTTCATATATGGCAAACGGATATTATGGAATTATATTCAATGGGTATAGTTTACATAATTACATTATATGGGTATAGTTTAGTTTGTTAGGTGATTTTAAATTTGTATAAAACGTTTTTCTTAATTAAATTTATACAAAAAAATTATTTTTCAATAAATGGTAACAGTATCACAAAAGATGCTAACAATAAATTCACATAATCCCATGATTTAAGCAAAACATTCAAAATCAAATATTTCCCCCCCAAAAAATTCTAAAGCTATAGAAAGACAATACAAGTTCAAAATCAAATATTTTTCTAATTTTTTTTAGATAATTCTATGAAACACACACACATAGATATATTTATATATAAATTGATTATATTGTATATATTGCGAAATTGTATATAATTTTTATAAAATATTTGTGTGTAATTGATTTTGTGTTTTGAATTGTATATGACCATCATATATTCTTTTAATTTTTTTGGGTAATCTGTTTGTATACAATATTTTATTATGTTCCTATTTTTTCTTTTGTATAATTCTAGGAATTTGTATAATGTACAATAATTTTGGTATATATATTATAGTTATATATGTGCATATGTGATTTCATGTTTTTTTTTTAATATTAATGATTAAACTGATTGTATATAATATTCATTTGTTAATTGTATATATAGTAAGCTTGAAATATGTTTCTATATTTGAGGGTGTAACGTTTATATATACAATATTTTATTATGTTCACAACTTTTTATATATATCGACGAATTTGTATAACGTATTATAATATTGTAGAGTGATTTTAACAAAATTCTTTATACAAAATTAAATAATTGTATACAAATAGCTATTGCCTCATAGGACTTTGTATATGTTACCTTAATATACAACCCACTCTATACCTAACTTTAGTAATTGGTATACAACTAATAGAATATACAATTAAGAATTGTTTCATAATAGTTTGTATATATTAACTTAATATACAAACCACTATATACATAACTTTGTAATTTGTATATAAATTACACTACCTGATGTTCCCGATATTCTTCAGATTTGTCCAGTTCTGATGAGGCAGATTCAATCGCTTCTAAATCAATGTTTATGACTTTTCTCTTATTTCCACCTTCAACAATCTTAATGCCGCTAGATTTCGCGTTGTTGATGACTTTATGAATTGTCATTAGGTCATTTTTTTTCATGGATCTCAATTCTTTAATAGATTGTTCAACTTAAACTTGTTTATGTTTTGCCATAGACCCTACATTAACCCAGAATACTGAGTTAACCCAATTGAAACGAAGGTGGATTATCAACAACATTGACATGCAATGACATACCTCTCGTAATTCTCATACATGGACAAAAGTCATCTATACTGATTTTGAAAGACTTGTAATCTGATAAGTAATAAAGATCTTTAAAAAAATATGAAAAAACTAATAATCATACTACATATACAATTGTTGTAGAAGGAATGAAGAAAAAAAATATTGAAAGCCATGAATTTGACGATTACCTACAAAAAGTGGAAGAACATCGGAGGGAGAAGGTCAAAATTTTCCCAATGGAAATTCAAATTAGAAGGGAAGAGTAATTTTAGGAAAATATATGGAATGAAAATAGGAGAGATAAATTTAATTTTGAATAAAATTATATAAAAATCTTTGGATGACTATTTTTATTATGTATACAAATAAATAGTGGACCCCATTAATTATGGCAAAAAAATTGAAACTGTATTTACTGACCGTAAATAAATTAAACTATACCCTTATTAACTAATTACATAGGGATGTTTGCCATCCCATGTAATTTTCCCTAAAAATAATAGAGGAAAAGGACATAAAGAGACATCAAATTTTAGGGAAGATATGTTTGAGAAAATCTTAAACATGCACCAATATTCTTGGCACATCCATTAATTAAAAAAAGAAAAAATTATACGATATAATAAACTATTAATTCAAATTTAATGATATTTTTATAGTTTATTTTAATTGTAATTCGCAACAAACATCTTATTTTTTTATCATTGGATTCAATATACAATTAGTAATTTTATATATTTCCGTATAAAATGTATAATATGTGTTTATGTTTGTATAACTCTAGAGAAATATACATACAATATATATATATATATATATATATATATATATATATATGAATTCAAAATTTATGAATTATGATTAAAGGTGAAGAGGTAGTACATTCCGAATTAATTCATGTAATTTTTTAATATAATTTTATAAATATTTATGATTTGTTATTAATATTAAACCTTTAATATATTATTTTCTAAAAAGTTATCTATTAACTAAAATCATATAATTGAGACGAAAGAATAATTAAGATGAACATAGTCAAATTCGGATCACCCAAGAAATGGTTTGCTATAGCACACGAAAATCATCTAAATGGGGGTATGCGCGCTTAGAGGTTCGTTTGACCTTGAAAATGGGTCGGACTGGTCGTAAGGGACAACCGGATGCATAGACAACCTTTTGACGAACGTCCACAAAATTTTTTGGCATTTTCAACGTCGAAATTGGGATCACCCGAAAAATGGTTCGCTATAGTACACGAAAATCGTCTAAATGGGGGGTATGCGCTTCGGGGCTCATTTGACCTTGAAATTGGGTCGGACTGGAAATGAGGGCCAACCGGATGCATAGCCAAGCTCTTTACGGACGTCCACAAAAATTTTTGGCATTTTTGACATCCGAATCCGGATCACCCAAAAAATGGTTTGCTATAGCACACGAAATCGTCTAAATTGGGGGTATGCGCTTTGGGGCTCGTTTGACCTTGAAAATGGGTCGGACTGACCGTGAGGGAGAACCGTATGCATAGCCAAGCTCTTGACAGACGTCCACAAAATTTTTTTGGCATTTTTGACGTTGGAATCCGGACCACCCAAAAAATAGTTTGCTGTAGCACACAAAAATCGTCTAAATGGGGGTTATGCGCGCTTCGGAGCTCGTTTGACCTTGAAAATTGGTCGGACTGGCGTTGAGGGACAACCGACAGTATGGACAAGGTCTTGACAGATGTCTTCAAATTAGCATTATTGACGTCGAAATCTGTGTCACCAAAAAAATGGTGTGATATAGCACACGAAAATCGTCAAAATGGGGAATATTCGCGCTTTGGGTCTCGTTTGACCTTCAAAATGGGAGGGGCTTGTCGTGAGGGCCAAGTGGCTGCATAGAAAAGGTGTTCACGGACGTCCACAAAAATTTTGGCATTTTTGACGTCGAAATCTAGATCTCCAAAAAATTTGTGTGCGCACATGAAAATCGACGAAATGGGGGTATGCACGCTTCGAGGCTTGTTTGACCTTCAAAATGGGTCGTACAGGCCTTGAGGGCCACCGGCTGCATAGCAAAAGTGTTGACGGACGTCCACAAAAATTTTCGGTTTTTTTGACGTCGAAATTCGGATCACCAAATAAATGGTGTGCTATAGCGCACGAAAATTAATGAAATGGGGGGTATGCACGCTTCGGGGCTCATTTGACCTCAAAAGTGGATCGGAATGGACAAGAGGGCGAACCGGCTGCATAACCAAGGTCTCGACGGACGTCCATAAAACTTTTAGCATTTTTCACATCTCCAAAAAAGTGGTGTGCTATACTATACAAAAATCGTCGAAAAGAGGGGTATAGCGCTTCGGGGCTTGTTTGACCTTGAAAATGGGTCGTACTGGCCGTGAAAATAATACGACTACATAGCAAAGACCTTGACGGACGTCCACAAAATTTTTTGGCATTTTTGAATTCGTAATCTAGATCACCAAAAAATGGTGTGCGTCGAAATAAGGGGTATGCGTGCTCCAGGGCTCCTTTGAACTTCAATATTGGTCGGACTAGACCTGAGGGTCAACCGGATACATAGATAAGGTGTTGAAGAACGTCCACAAAAAATTTTGGCATTTTTGACGTCCTAATACGGATCTCCAAAAAAAGGGTATGCTATAGCACACAAAAATCGCTGAAAATTGGGGGTATACGTGCTTCTGGGGCTCGTTTGACCTTGACAATGGGTCGGACGGGTCCTGATCGCCAACTGGCTGCATAGCCAAGGTCTTCTCGGACGTCAACAAAAATTACTGCATTTTAACCGTCTGAATCCGGATCACCAAAAAATAGAGTGCTATAGCACACGAAAATCGACGAATGGGGGGTATGAGCGCTACGGGGCTTGTTTGACCTACAAAATGGGTCGGACTGGCCGTGGGGGACAACCGACTGCATAGCTAAGGTGTTTACGGACGTCTACAAAAGGTTTTGGCATTTTTGATGCCAGAATCCAGATCACCAAAAGCATGGTGTGCTATAGCACACGAAAATTGCCGAAATGGGGTGCAGACGCATTTCGGGGCTAAGTTTGACCTTGAAAATGGGTCGGACTAGGCGTGAGGGATAATTAACTGCATATCCAAGGTATTCACGGACATCCACAAAAAAAATTGGCATTTTTTGACGTCAGAATCCGGATCATCAAAAAAACATATAGCACATGAAAATCGGCGAATTGGGGGTTATGCGCGCTTCAGAGCTCGTTTGACCTTGAAAATGGGTCGTAATGGCCGTGAGGACCAACCGGCTGCATAGCCAAGGTCTTGACGGACGTCCACAAAAAATTTCAGAATTTTGTACATCGGAATCGGATCTCCAAAAAAATGGTGTGCTATAGCACACGAAAATTAATGAAATGGGGGTATGCGCGCTTCGGGGCTCGTTTGACCTTAAAAATTGATCGGAATGGACATGAAGGCAAACCGGCTGCAAAACCAAGGTATCGACGGACGTTTATAAAATTTTTGGCATTTTTCACATCGGAATCCGGATCTCCAAAAAAGTGGTGTGCTATAGCACACAAAAATCATCGAAAAGAGGGGTGTAAACGCTTCGGGGCTCGTTTGACCTTGAAAATGGGTCGGACTGGCCGTGAGAGTAATCCGATTGCATAACAAAGGCCTAGACGGACGTCCACAAAAAATTTCAGCATTTTTTATGTTGTAATCCAGATCACCAAAAAATTGTGTGCTATAGCACATGAAAATCGTCGAAATAGGGGGTATGCGTTCTCCGAGGCTCGTTTGAACTTCAATATTGGTCGGACTAGCCGTGAGGGTCAACCGGCTACATAGCTAAGGTGTTGACGGACGTCCACAAAAAAAATTGGCATTTTTGATGTCGTAATACGGATCTCCAAAAAAATGGTGTGCTATAGCACACGAAAATCGTTGAAATTAGGGGTATGCACGCTTTGGGTGCTCGTTTGACCTCGAAAATGGGTCGGACGGGCCATGAGAGGCTACATAGCCAAGGTCTTCTCGGAAGTCACAAAAAATTTCAGCATTTTTGACGTCTGAATTCGGATCACCAAAAAAATGGTGTGCTACAGCACACGAAAATCGACGAATGACGGGTATGCGCGCTTCGGGGCTCGTTTGACAAAATGGGTCGGACTGGCCATGCGGGCCAACCGGCTGCATAGTAAGGTGTTGACGGACGTCCACAAAAGGTTTCGGCATTTTTGACGTCAGAATCCATATCACCAAAAAATGGTGTAATATAGCACACGAAAATCGATGAAATAGGGTGTAGGCGTGTTTCAAGGCTAAGTTTGACCTTGAAAATGGGTCGGACTAGGCGTGAGGGATAATCGGCTGCATATCCAAGGTCTTCACGGACGTCCACAAGAAAATTTGACATTTTTTGACGTCGAAATCCGGATCATCAAAAAAATGGTGTGCTAGCACACAAAAATAGATGAAATATGGGGTATGCGCGCTTCGCGACTCTTTTGACCTTGAAAATGGGTCGGACTGGCCGATAGGAAAAACCGGCTGAATAGCAAAGGTCTTGATGGGCGTCCAAAAAAAATATTTGTATTTTTTACGTCGAAATCCGGATCTCCAAAAAAATGATGTGTGAAAGCACATGAAAATCGGCGAATTGGGGGTTATGCGCGTTTCGGAGCTCGTTTGACCTTGAAAATAGGTCGGAATGGCCGTGAGGACCAACCGGCTGCATAGCCAAGGTCTTGACGGACGTCCACAAAAAAATTTGGAATTTTTTACATCGGAATCGGATCTCCAAAAAAATGGTGTGCTATAGCACAAGAAAATCATCGAAATTGGGGGAATACGGGTTGCGGGGCTCGTTTGACCTTGAAAACGGGTCGGACTGGCCGTGAGAGCAAACTGAATGCATAGAAAAGGCCTTGACGGACGTCCACAAAAATTTTTGGCATTTTTGACGTCGGAATCCGGATAACCAAAAAATGGTATGCTATAGCACACGAAAATCATCAAATTGGGGGGTATGCGCGCTTCAGAGCTCGTTTGAACTTCAAAATGGGTCGTACTGGCCGTGAGGGACAACCGGCTGCATAGCCAAGGTGTTGACGGACGTCTTCAAAATTTTTTGGCATTTTTGACTTCGTAATCCGGATATCCAAAAAAATGGTGTCCTATAGCACACGAAAATCGTCGAAATAGGGGGTATGCGCGCTTCTTGGCTCGTTTGACCTCGAAAATGGGTCGGACTGGCTGTGAGGGCCAACCGGCTGCATAGCCAAGGTCTTCACGGATATCCGCAAAAAATTTCGATATTTTTGACGTCGGCATCCGGATCACCAAAAAAATGGTGTGCTATAGCACACGAAAATCGTCGAAATGGGGGGTATGCGCGCTTCCCGGCTTGTTTGACCTTCAAAATGGGTCGGACTAGCCGTGGGGGCCAACCGGCTGCATAACCAAGCTCTTGACGGACGTCCACAAAAAATTTCGGCATTTTGACTTCGGAATCCGGATCATCAAAAAAATTGTGTGCTATAGCACACGAAAATCAACGAAATGGGGGCATGCTCGCTTTGAGGCTCGTTTGACTTTGAAAATGGGTCGAATTGACCGTGAAGGCAAACCGGCTGCATAGCAAAGGTCTTGACGGAAATTATCTGCTCAACCTAAAATAGCTCATCAATGCTTTAACAACAGGAAGCTGCCACACTTCTATCAAAAATGAATTTTCTACTTTGTAAAGTGGATATTCTGTAATCCAGTTCTTATATGACTGTACAATTTTTTTTCAACATAAATGTGGGTATGAATAGTTCAAGTTGTCTATGGTAATATTAACTGTGTTACTAAAAAAAATAGTTCAAGTTAGCTTCAGAGTGCTTTCTGTTCTAGTCTTTGGTTCCAATTCAGGCAACGGGTCAAGCTAGAGAACCAATCAGCTGTTTGGTCATACTTATTGACTGTAGTAAGCGGATGAGGGCTCACACATATTCGAACAGAATCTCCTCTCAACAGTTCTTGTCTTCTCTTCCCATCAAAGGAGACCCAAGCATTGTCGCGTGCATCATCTGGAATCTGTTCACACGCAAATAACTTGAGCTTCTAACAAATAGTATGAAATGACATCCAGAACAGAACTAACAGTTCAGAAAGAAGCAGTTGGGACTAGGATTCCTACTATACACAACTCGCTGAAATTACAGAGATTTCATGGCGTGACATCAATAGATGCATTCATCAAGGTTTCAATGAAACAGGATATAATAGTGGGCATCAATAAATTGGGCATGCACATTCATCAGGGTTGTATTTAATTGTCAAATAAGATAGTTGTATACAGGCTTTTGCACCAATAGTACTCGATTCGGACAAAAAATTAAAGTATCATAAGAAACTTAAAGTAACTCAGGAATCATGTCAATCTCCATTTAAGAATATTGACTAGTACATATTCTAATATGGCCTATTAAACTCAAGCACATATTCAGAAGCATTTAAAGAAATAAAGGGAGAGGTTGTAGCTTCTGTTTGTCTTTTCAGTTTCAAAGTATTAGTAGTTCCATATGGTGCTTCAAATATGTGAACTGGAAGATGCGTTTTTACAGAAAAAATGCAAAAACAGACAGCACATATGGGGCTATAAGTGAAAACTGGCAAGCAAAGCACACACTTCCTCAAAGGAAGCTCTCAATTAATGAATTACTTAAAACTATCTAGCACAAACAAACTACAACATAAAACATTATATTGCAATTGAAATTACTAATTTCAACATCCATCCTTCATTATTGACAATAATAATCAAACAACTCAAAATGAACATCATTGAAATGCAAATTTGAACAGCAATAAGAAATTACTCATATCATAAAATTGATTTTCAACTTCTGATTTTGATAAATCAGCCATAAAAATGAATTGACTAGCAACATTCAATATAATATTTAATTGTATTAGTAACTTCCCCACGGAGTAGACGAGAAGTCAAATAGAAGTCCAAGATCAGAAGCAGCAAAAGAAAGGACACACATTCTAGAAGAAGAAAAAAAATGTTGATGTTATGAGAGAATATCCCAATGTACAAATAAAGAACCTATACAAGAATATGTTTCTCTACAAAGAGACATCGATTGGCATGTAGAAGACCTAGTCCTCATTTGTACTAAAGTATATTCTATCCCTTCTAAACATTCATTTTCTCTGTCCAAACTAATTACATAAGCGACAATGATGCTACGTTCAATATCCTGCCTCTTCTTTTCATCATTGTGAAGGTCTAGCTGAACAAATAGTGGCATTATTGTGGCAGACTTTTTCTTTATAAAGGTAAAGTCATTATTGTGGCAGACTTTTCTCCCATTATGCAGACAAATTCTGCATTATCCACCATAATCCACCTTAACTGGCTCTCTACCTTCCAAATCAAGCATAGCTGGTCCAACATTTACACACGCATTTGTTATATTCTTTATCAAATTGCGGCTGTGAGAATAGCCCTCAGTTACTTGCCAAGTGAAAAAGAAATTTTTTGTCGAAGTAATAAAATTCGAAGTTAAGAATATGGAAATGCACCTTTTTCCTAAACTATAGTATCAAACAAGCACCATTATTTTTTTCTTTCCATCTCACTGTATCTTGGTCCATTTGTGAGATATCCATTTATATAATAAAGTGATAAGGTTTTGGAATACATCGTTCCTAGTTCTGTAGAGTTCTTCTGAGCCTAAAGCCCCAAAGAGTTTCTCCATTGTGTATATTATGTATGTGAGCAGTTGTCTTTTTTTCTCTGGTATCTGTAAACCAACTACAGTTGGACAAGCATTATCAGAATGCATCATCAAATCATTGTGCTTTCAGAAGCGGACTTAGTGTCTGCATAAGAAAACACTGTTCCATCATAAGAAACTCTGTATGATGGAACATTTGGGCGCACCTGCATTACATCTGTTTACTTCTAGTTTGATTCCTCTTTTATTATTCCTCATCATTCAGTCTTTTGAAACCAACGAATGCCATCCTTAAAATAAGTTGTCTATTTTTGCACAACTGATCAATCCATTTGTTTCTATCAATGGGTCCATCCTTCAACTCTTTCTTGCTTAAATACCCCCACTAGGTTCACTAGTAAGGATTCAAAAAGCGGCTAGAACACGTTCCATGTTTCTACCTTAGTCATTGAACCAATGATCAGGAGACAAACAAAAGACATTGACAAGTAAAAGTTGAATAAAGAAGAATCATCCCACTTCCAGGGATTTGTTATCGCATAGTTCAAGACATCCTCCTAAAGCATAGAACTCTGGATCCTGTGTTAAGAGATCACTAATGACCAAGAGTCCTGTGTTAAGAGATCAATAATGACCAAGATACAAAAGTGCTCCTATATTCTTCTCAAATATTTTTTTCAATTATTATTCTTCCCAAATTTTTTTCTAATACTTTCCAATTCAGTTAAGGAATTCAGTATAGGGCTTATTAGTTAGAAATTAGGTCCATTAAGTATCACTTCCAGAAAGCATGAACAAACATCAAGCTACTAGCACCAGTAATTAAGAGAACTTATTTTATGACTATTAAGATATTAACTGAGAAAGTCACCTTCAGTTCCAGCTTTGCAGAGTCGGGAAAAATGACAGGTCTGGATGAGAGCGTGTGGGGGCAGATTGGTGTGAAGAGCATGCAAGGAACATTTGGGTGCACCTGCATGACATTAATTTCCTTGTGATATACTGATATTCTATTCTAGCAACCACTTGGTCAAGACGAAACAATAAACTACATTGACCAGGAAGGAGCACACATTTGAAGGATGCTTCATCATCAATTAAATGAATAATAAACATCCAACTTCCAAAATTTATAAATTAATCTATAGCAAAACCATCTTACTACAAGATGCAATTTCTAGATTGAGTGAGTGGGATGAAAGAATCAGAGGGAAGTCTTCACAAAGCTAAAACTTCTTAGCAGTACACTGAAAACTCATCTGTTTAACATAGTTCGACCAATTTGCTTTGGATGCCAAAAAAAAGTTCATACTTGCTGATAACGTGATTGAGTGCTGCAAGTTACGGACTCATTGCATAAATTAACACTATGAGTGACATTTTATGAAATAATTTTATGATCTCCACTAATATTCTCAATCAGTATAATAAATAGGAACCCCCAAACAAGATTATGCATTTATTGCTTTATCATCATGAATAATAAATAGGAAGTGGAAAGAAGTACACCACTTGATCAATGTTAGATTAATAAGGAGCCAAGAACCATAACATCAATACCACTGAATACAGAACCACACAAAGAAGCTTGCCATCAGTTTTTTTCTGGAAAACAATGATAGGTTTTCAACCTTTTCCAGAAAAAATTAATAGTAGGTTTTTATTCAGGAGCTCTTCTGCGACTAACTTAGCAGCTTTCTTCCACATCTTCAAAGTGATCTTTTTATCTATTCCAACTTCAGTATCTGTTGCATTCCCCCCCCCCCCC
>NC_028647.1:99302-111789 GCF_001406875.1 Solanum pennellii
CCCCCCCCCAACCCCCATTCCACATCAAGATTTTACTATTGACCGGAGGAATCACTGCTTCTACCAATAGCTCTTAAAATATGTAATGAAACTTCTATATCTTTAGTATTAAGTGAATAATGCACTCTTCTTTCTTCCCCTTACATCTTCTTCTCCTATTTCTTCTTGAGAACGGAATGAAGAGTGTACTGCTTCTCTGTGGTTCTTTTGCAGTAGTTCATTATTGCCACAACAAACTGCTCAAACCGTGAAGCCCTCACAATTTACGCTAGTTCTGAAATTCAGCTTTAACTTATTCTTTGCTTTGGATATCACTCATTACACTATGCTCAATTTTATTCATGTAAATTAAAAAGTTCACATCTTTCAGAGATAATAGGTACCATGGAACCTCCAGCAGCTGTAGAATAAGCTGTACTTCCAGTTGGTGTAGCTACTATGACTCCATCAGCTTGCACCTGCAAAATAACACAAACTGGCGTCAGTTATCTCCATATTCTTTAGTTCCCTAATCAAGTGGATGCTTTTTGAAATAAAAAAGTTGTCTTGGAAGATCTATAAAGCCTGAAATATGAAAAGTGGGACTCTTTTGTTCTTCTGAAAGGGCAATGGGGTGGCTGGGAGTGCTTTACGAAAATGCACCTTTGTAATGAGGCGGTCATGTTCATAACACTCAATTTTGGAGAGATATGGATTAGAACCACGATCAACTACAACTTCATTTAGGACATCAAACACCTTTCCAGGCATTGCTTTCCCATTTCTGAATATTTCACATTGAAGACGCATTCGCGGAGTTATATAGACACGAACCAGAGTTCCATCCCCACGAATGACTTGTCTTAGATCCTTCTTATAATCCTCAAACTGTATAGATTAATAAGAAAAATTAAGAGGAGAGACTTTCCAAGTGAATTAAGAGCTAAATCGTAACATAGTCAGTCAGGAAGCATACTGTGTGGGAAGTGAGAAATCCAAGGGATCCTAGATTAAATGACACAACAGGTGGGATAGCACCTCGAAATAATCTTGTAGCATGGAGTATAACTCCATCTCCTCCTAGGCAGGCAACAAAATCAACCCTTTCACGAAGATCACTGCATTAGGTACATCAGACAAGGTTAGCATCTTTTCATGAAGTAAAAGAAGTGAAACGAGACCCAAAAAAAAAAAAAAAACTATCTGCAATACATTTATGAGTCATCCCACCTAGTATCTTGACTATAAAAGGTCTGAACAAACTCGAAGCCTGGAATTCGAGCAAATATATAATGCACCTCCGGTTCAACAAGAACATTCATTTTCTCTTGGTAATACAGGAAAGAAGCAACCTTCAAAGAAGAATGAAATAGAAAAACAAATGAGTTACAACTATGAGATAGTAAACTACTTGTCTGAGATGCTTTATCTAAAATAAATGTAAAATCAGGTATTAAAGAACGATAAGGACATGGTTTCTACTGTATAAGCATGCTGAAAAAGAAAATAGTTGATCTGCTAGAAGTGCATATCTTCTGAAATATGGAACCTTCAAATATAAGTTCCAAACATGAATCATAGAGCTATGCACAACAAGTTGAAATTATATGTTCTCAAAATGAAACAATAAGCTAACCAAGATTCGATTGGGCTAAATTAAGAAGTGACTTGCATGACACATTCAAATTCACGATGTAGGAGGGATGAAATTAGTGGACAAGAAGATCCAAAATGACTAGAGAAAATTAATGGTCATATTTTCCTTTCTCAATTTGGTTGGCGGATTCAAAATTGGACAGTAATAAGATGAACTCATATTATAGATGATTGACAGTCACTAAAATGTACATTCACAAATTAACGGCAGGTTCTGTAACGTGTTTGTATATGCTGATGGGCTAGTATGACAAAGGAACATATGTTGAGCATATTCTTTTTACTCTAATTGCTGATAAAGAATAAACAGGAGCAAGTAGACCTATTTGATCTCTCAGCCTGGATTTTTCAAGCTATATACATAGAGTTCAGAAAGTAGATAAGATGATTTTGTAGCACAGAAATTTCAAATGAGCCAAAATAGATGTCTTACTCTCAAGGGAACTTTGAGGGTCTTCCTTTCAATTGTAGTAAACACAAATGTGAGCCTTGCAAGAGTAAATTAGCAGCTCTATTTAACATACTGATAACTGTATGCATCCTCAGGGAAAATAAACAGGGAGAGCATACCCAGCATTAACAGAGTAGTCAAACAGAGTCCAAGTCAATTAATAATAACTGGTAAGCACCTCTTTGGCTTCTTCCAAAAGTTCTTGTCCCAGCTTCTTTAGAAGGAGAACGGTCTTTGGCCTGGATTTCCATTTAAGCATTTGTGGCTGGGTGCTAGGATCAGTGAAGGCCAAGGAAGATTCTGCCTTCTTTCTGGACTGCACTCTTACTACACCAGTTGAGGACGTGCACATATTTCCTTCGATTAGCTCCATGTTAGCATCAACTGAAGGTTTGGGGGCCTGAATGTTCTCCCTAGCTTCAGGAATTTGTCTAAGAAGTTCCCCAGCAGAAGTTTTGTTGTTTGATCTTGTCGGTAGTGTCCTTTCATGATCAGTCACATAAACACCTTCATAAGTAAGAGTTTCATTTTCTTCTGAGTTAGGTAGAGAGCCTACCGCCTGCGTTCCACTACTACCACACAATGGATTCCCACTGGAGGCGACATTCTTATTCGCATTAGGCACAATGTGTGGTGTGTATAGAGTCATGTATTGTCTCCATTTAGAGACCATAACTGATGTCCTCCAAACTCCTTCCCTGCTGTGGAGATAAATGGGTTTGCTGTATACATCAGAGACCATTGCTGCGAACTTCTCAACCTGCTGCACTGAAGGTGTTGTGCCAACTTCAACAGGAAGTTTAAGAACTTCAATATCTCCAGAGAAAATGGCTTCATCCAGAACTTTTTCATAGAAGTTGTCCTTTATGGTCTCAGCTCTGAGATCTATAATAGTTTTGAACCCTCTCTCCAACAGCCATCTAAGACCTTCTTCAGTTACCTGGCCACCTCTCCAAAAAGCAACCTCAGAACTTGCAGACTCTGTCACTTCTTCCGATGAAAAATGAACAGGATCCCAGTTAGCAAACAATGCATGGCAGGGATGATCATCTCCACGGGAAAATCCAGAATCATAACATACATTCTTCAGCCTTTGCAGCTTTCTCCATACAGCAATGCTCCTAGGATCATCAGGTGTTAAAAAGTTTTCAAGAGCAACATGCAAGCTCTCACAATACCTCTTCATTTCACCTCTGAAAAAAGCTAGTGGAGGAAGCTCATCATCCATTTCATGCTCATCAAAATCACTACATATGTTGATTATCAAGGATCTCCTTGACAGGACATCCTCCCTCCCTTTGTTGAGAAGACATACCATGCATCCTAGAACAGAAGCTATTTTGTCCTCCAGTAAATGTTTATCTTCTGAGGGCACATCATATGAGATACAACATTCACCAGTCACTGGATTGCATAGTGTGTCCATTAATGTGTTATGAAGTTGTTCGGCAGCTCGAAGGATTCTACAATATGCTTCTATCTCAGCAATGTCCCCAGGTAGAGGGCCAATCCAGGGTAACTTTGATATACCACGGGGCTGAGGAGTACAAATTTCAGGAAAACAGTTAGCTAACTCATGAAGTTCAAACCAACAACTATTCAAGTAGACAGAAATTATTTAGAACTTTATGATACCCCTAGTATACAGGGTAGTCCCTTCTTTTATCAATTGGGTTATTTATATCGCAAAATAAAAATAAAAATAAAAACTGAGCAGAAACCATCCGGGATCACAACTTATCAAAAAAAAGATAAAAAATAAACCATCCCCGATCAGTAAATAAACAATGATAAAAAGAAAGCAAAACATAAAAATGCTGAACTAATTAGAAACAAAAATGAGAGGTAACAACAACAATAACATAGTTGAAAGATGTGTGTGCAAACGTTGATTTTGCTTAAGAAATAAAATAATCAACTAAGTTGCTGCAAACAAGAAACACTTGGCTTTTATATCAGTCTATACAAGACACACCAAAATAATGAAACAGGCAATATGCCACATTATTGTGGGGGGAAAGAAAATAGCTAGAGACCCAAGCCCATCATTTTTGTGTTTCATCCACTATATGCAATCCACGGAAAAAAGAGCATTGGTTGGTAATTAGATTCAATAAAGATAGGAAGGAACACATACTTATACACACATTCCTACTTCTGCTTAGAGTTCATCTCTCTCTTCTTTTACTTCCTATTCGAGGACACATTAAGGTTCAACCTTGGTATATCTTACATGAAGTGAACTGAAAGATAATTTCAAGTCTCTCATTTGAAGACTTATCAGCCTGTAAAATGACTAGTAGATTTCAAGCAAGAAATGCAGGATGAAAGGTAAGCTTCCAATACCAACCCTTTCTGTCACCGTCAATGCAGCCAGCTAACAACAACATATCCAATATAGTCACAAGTGGGGTCTGGGGAGGAAGGGTAGAGTGTATGCAAACCTTACCCTTCTACCTTGTCAGGTAGAGAGGTTCCAATAGACCCTCGGCTCAAAGAAAGTAAGACATAACATTTATTCATAAGCAGCAACAATAGCACGATAGTAAGAAAATAGAGGGCATACAAGACAAAAGTAGTACTAGAAAACTAAGAGTGAGAAATACGGAAATAGTAAAACAATACTAATAGTTCTAGCCGGAGAGACCAGATGCAAAACTATTTAATACTAGCCTTCCACCCGAATACCCAACCCTCCACACCCTCCTATAAAAAATCATTTTATGAAGAGTCATATCCTCACAACCAGCTAATTAACAAAATAACAGGGCAAAATATCCAAAGCTGTAAATGACAGAAATCAAACTTGAATTACAGGGGAATAAGTGGGAGTTGACTACATTTCTGTTTTCACAACTAATTCTCTTCACAACTTTATAGATATTGATCAATTAAAGCAAAAACACGAACACCAACCTGAGAATCCAAGCCAATGTTAACAGAGAACGCATTGGAGAGATCAGCACTGACAACAAGCTTCCTTGTTTGCCTTTCAACAGAATTGAGGTTCCTCCGCAACACAGACCCATATGAATATGAAGAACCAATTCCAAACCTTGAAATCTTTCCACATCTTAGCTGACGAAGATGAATTACCGCTGTCCGACCTATACCAAACCGGTATGGACAATACGCTGCCATTCAGGGGGGAAAACTAACTACTAAACTCCAATTCTTCACCAGAAAAATCACTATAACAAATCAATAACTTTGGGATCTCGATATCTGGGTTAGTATAATCCAAATTTGAATTTCAAGATTCATCGTATCGATTACTTGAAGTCGAAATTCTTATAGTGTTGCTTATCTCAACAACAAAGGATCATTTCAACAATACCCAGATTTTGAGTTCGTGTCTAATTTTCAAGAATTTCAAGCTTCAATTTTGAAGTGTTGATAATGGAGTTTGAAGCTGTATATATGGGGGCGGGAAAAGAGGAAAAATGTTAAATGTTATTGAAATGAAAATAACTAACTTGATTTGTGTGGCGGAGTGTTAACTATTTTTTGGAGTGTCTTAGTTATAAAGTATTTTATCCTAGATTTTTTTGGCGCGAAACTAAATTTAATTGGATTGGATTTATAAGACGATGAAAATTGTATTGATTTAATTTTTCCATTTTTTATTTTTGATTTTAAAGAGGAAAAATAAGTTGAAATTATATTAGGACATGCTTTCCAGTTTTAAAATACAAAAATTTAGGATTTTAATTTTTAAATAATAAAAAATTGTTTTGAAAAATAAAAGTATCATCAAACAGGTCATATAATGTATTACCTTTCTGAAAAACGCAAATATAGAAGTTATTATCATATCTCTTATAGTCATATGAGCAAGGGTGGAGGGGATGGAAATTCTAGCTTTTTCGCTACAAATACTTTAAATATGTGGTAGTTATGTCCTCACTACATAAGACCAAGCAAGAACGTACTAGAAACCAATATCGGTTGTGGTGTGTAGTGGTAAAACTACTCCATCCTTAATTAAAAATTTCAAATTCGAATATTAGATACAGAGAAAATTATATGTCAACTACAAATAGACGCTATAGTACACCATCCAGATTTAGTCGGAACTCCATAGATTCCTAACGTCATCTGAGAAATCAAGCGAAAAAAAATGAACTAAAAAAGAAGTGAACACACAGTAGGATCCAAGTGGTATAAGCAAAACGTTGAATGAACGATATCATACTCAGTGTCATCACACAAGTAGAATATGAAAAGAGGTAGTATATACGGAGACCTTAACCCCTAACTTGAGAGGTAGAAAGGTGGGCGACCCTCACCTCAAAATTAAATATTAAATGAAAGCTCCCTTTTTAGAATAATATAGTAAAACAAATCAGATAAGAGAAGTGAACACACAGTAGGATCCAAGTGTTCTAACTTCGTACAACTGTAGAGAACTCAATTTTTTCCTTTTCATGACATCTCTTTCTCAAAAAAGAAGAAAAAAAAACTACTCAATTCTCTGGTTACAGAAACCGTATGCCAAACATATATAGGATTACAATAAATATCTTTCTATACAGCGGCTGGCGTATGCTCCTACAGCAGTCCCTGTTTATGAAGTTTGGAAGTCTTTTCTGAAGAAGACGAAGAAGAAGGAATTTAGACGCTAGCATTTCAACTGCAGATTATATGTTCTACATGCCTATAGCATTTTAGGATGAAACTCTTTCAGCAGTATGTCAAGAAGAAAAGGAAATAATGTCTAGCGCCTTGTGGTGCAGCAACTTCAACTGGGAAAAGTTCCCTTTCTGTGAATCCTCACTGAAATAAGAAAAAATGATTTCATAGTAAAATATGCAGCAACCAAATTCAATCTGACAATGTCAAGACTTGTCTGGGGTTGGATGCGTTGGTGGGTGAACTTACTTTAAAGTTAAATATAACACAATGGCTTAAATTCTTCAATCAGCGTCACCCAGTCCATCACTACCATCACCTCTCTTGGATATAGGGGTCAGAATCGACTTAGTATTTTTCCTTTGAGAAGCAATTTCAGCATTTTTACGCAAGACTGCTCCAGGAGATGGATAAGGGCGCTGCTGAAAGAGAGGACCCTGAAATTTGAAGAACCGGAAAGATATCATTTTAAGTTAAAAGGCATACAAGGAATAAAAGCATATTTATAAAGCAGGAAATTGGATACAAGGAAGCGACTGATGTCTGCAACAGAAGGATGAAATCTTATAAAGAGAGCCATGAGTGTTTTCCATACCATGGCAATAAAGATAAACCAAATCAAGATTAGTGCAAATGGCAATATCAATGAGTTAACTTTACTTTTGAACAGAATTTTCCACGTGATTCTGTTTTTAGCCAATGGCACTCAAAGATATAAATACTTCGACAATGAAACGTTCCTAATTGACAACTGATAGCATGCTCTCCACACATCAAATGTGTATCCTTATCCAATACTTCTTGTAGACACACATGGACGAAGTTCTCAAGAAACTGCAAACAGAGAAATTCTGTTACGAGTATCTTTTTTCTGCATTCCTTGTAATTTGATCGATTTAGTGTTGATGGAACACCTAAAAGAAATTACAAAGAAATATGATCCCTCATCAAAAGTTTTGAATTCCTAATATTATATACTCCCCCTGTTCCTATTTATGTCGTCCTTAAAATGTTCCTTAATATTTTTCATTTCACAAAACTTATGCATCAATTACACTATTCTTCCTATTTTGCCTCGAGAGTTATTAGCCTTGAAAGTATGTATTTGACCATAGGAAAACTAAGTAATTAATTCGATAAAGTATCCCAGTACACACGGTATCATAGTGGAATTCTTCTGTTTGCAGGCTACAATCTTGTAGGTCTTTCTTTTTCCCTTTACTTTCTCTGTGGAAGTCAGGTTACATTCATTTTGGAGCCTCTAGAAGTTTATGTATTAAAAGGGTGTATCACCATCTCTTGTGATGAAATAAAAATGTTTTCTTAAAAATGAACACAATATTAGAAGTTAAGACAAGTTAAGCCTTACTAATTAACTTGAAAAGCAGTCAACATACCGTTGCAGTGGTATCTGCTGCCCGTGGTTGCACTCCTTTGAGACCTACAACCCTAGAGAGTCAGCAATAAAAGAAACTCTCAGTTAATAACTTCAGAACTTCTAAAATCTGCAAAATGCACAACCATGCAAGTGGACACAAGCAGCAGAGGGCAACAGCCTTCGAATACGCACCAACCACCCCTAGGAGCATCCGAATAAGAGCTTGGATCCATAGGATCCAATTCATCATCCTCATCATTTGTGCGTTTCCGTTTGTCTTTTTTGTTGCTTTTACTCATTGGTGGTTTGAAACTAGACCTGCAGTCCAAATGATCAGATAATTGACTTTTGAAAATTGAAAAGATTCTCCTTTCATTTTGCCTCCTTGATCTATATGCATGAACTTAGTTAAACAGAATTCTCAATTAGTTTCATTAGTGCAGTGAACAGTTTCCCCTTAGCTAGTCTCAGTGGTAGTTAATTACTAATACTTTTTTTAATTTTTTCTCCTTATTTTTTCAATCCTCCCTCTGAGCTCCACCTTTTTGCTCCATTGGTGACATCATCTATGTTATTCATCATTTACCTGACAAACTGCTTACCCATAGTGGTAATAAAACAAGTATGAAAATTCAGCATGATAAACAAGAGCAGCTAGTTTTCAAGGAAAATTACTTCCACTGTCATCTATATCGACTGTATTTCACCAATATAAGTTCCAAAATAGTAATAAGGCAGAATGTAAAGATAAAAACATTTATTAATTTATTGTTTAGAAGGACAAAGAATTTAGTTCATTCACCAACTGGCATGATGATGCATCACTACTAAAGTGCAAAACTAACATACATGGATTCCATATGACAAAAATAAAGCATCGCTATCATAGTCCATAGACAAAAAAGACTAATGCAACATCAAGGACTGTATTCATAGTGGGATGCACACATATCAGGAAGACTGTCAGAAACTAATGAGACACCAACTATGCAGAATCAGGATGTGATGCGTAACTTTAATATCCTCTGGCTTAGTTCCTATCAGTTCCTCTCAAACAAACAAGTTGGGAAGAAAGAGGGATAAGGAGAGGCTTAATAATAGCAAACAGAACCAAGAATTGCATGGGTTCTCTTTAAACAACATCATAGTGTACCAGCAAAGCTGAATAAAATTATAGAGATATGATCTGTGAATAGAAGGCATACCTCTGCCTCTGAAACTTTTTTTCAGAGTCTTCTGTGACACCTGCATCCCCAGAAGTTTGTTGTTGTCTCTCCACATTTGCTGACACATACTGGCTTTGAGGAAGTTTGAGAACTCTGCATTCAGAACGATATCAATGTTCAGACGAATGATGCATCCTAGATAATTATGATCATTGAATTGAGCAAACTACTACTTCAAATGCTTAGCAATTAGCCAAGGAATGCTTTAATTTATTTAGTTAAGATCTACAAGCCCTCTCAAATGTGGTCTAATTCTAGGAAATCTTGGAAAGTAGTGATTTTCTTACTTAATTTCTAGTGTTTGTTAAGTAAGCAGAAAAAATTTATTTCAGAAGCATTTATATAAAATCTAGGAAAATACTATGGAGGTGGAGGTAGGGAGTAGGAGTGTGGGGGTGGTGGAGGTGAGAGGCTATGGGGGTTGGAGACCGATTTGGTTAGTCAGGGGATGGGGAGGAATTCAGTGTTGTGAAAGGCGATCGCCTCGTCGCCAATGGCAAGAGGCAAGGCGAGGCGACCCTTCATCGCCTTTTAGCTTTGTGGCGAGGCGATCTTCAAAAGGCGACGCTATGACGACAAAAGGCTAGAGGCAAGGGGCGAGAAAGGCTAGAAAGGTGTCGCCTTTTGTATTTTCTTAAAAAAAAAGGCGACCAATCTAGGGTTTTAAAAGTTAAAAGGTAATTTTAGGATTTTTTACTAGACTCCTCCGGCAACTAGCCAGGCTTTTCCGGTGACTCCAAAGTCTAACCAATACATATTTCTTCTTTTTTTGAGAAAGTTAACATAATACATATTTCTTCTTTTCTTCTTCAGACTTGAGTCACTTCTACCTTTGTTTTGACTTTTGTTCTTTTCTTTCTCATTCAAGTTCTAGACTTTTAGTATGTACTATCTATTTTTACTTTTTGAATTGAAAAAATTGTTAATATGTTATTGTTTGATTATTTACATATGCAATTAAATATTTTAATTTTTTGGTATTAAAGGGTGCCGCACTTCAAAAAGGCGAGCGCCTCGCCGTTCGCCTCGCCTCGTGGCAGACCCTTGTCGCCTTTTATCGCCTTTCGACGTCCAAAACACTAGGGAGGATTGAATTGCCACATATGGAACTTGTTGTGTTATCAAGGAATAATTTCATTTTAATAAAAGGGAAAAAATCATGTATACAAGTAGTTTACCAAAAAAGAGAGCCAAAAAAAAATGGTTCTCCAATATGTCCACCCATTCATGTACAAATGGGAATCTCATGGGTACACTAAAAATTAAATAGGAAAAAGGCTAATCAGCAAATATACAAAATCATGTTCAACTCCTTCAAAATTTCTTCTATTTCTTTCTCGCCACACTACTCACATAAGAGCTAATGGAGCAACGTCCCCTGTTTTGGGCCTTCCCTTCCATCTTCTAGCCCAACTAAACAAAGTTCATGTTAACTCCCCAGCATAATCCGCAGGAATTCAAACCATCTCAGATCACCCACTCTAACCTTGAAGCAATCTGACAATGTAGTAGAAGGTGATCCACATCCTCTTCTGGTTTTTTGCACAAAAAGCACCAACAAAGGTGAACCTTCTTTTCCTCGGATTCTCAGTTGTCAAAAACTCAAAATTGCTCTTCTAGTTGCCAGCCATATGAAGAAACATTCTTTTCTTAGTGCCCTTCAAATTCAAACTGCATCATGCTGCCATCTCATCTCCTGCGAGAATCTAGGCATAATTACACTTTACTGAGAAACAACCACCATTGCCTAGCTCCTGCCTCCCACCTACAAGAATCCTGAATTTCTAAGGGTAGAGTTTGTTTGTAGGCATCTCAAGCAAGTTTTGCAATTCTTCCATCTCCGAATCATGAAATTTCTACCAACTCAAGATCCTCAGCCTTTCAAGATATTTCTCCACAGCTTGCACCCAAAAGGAGCAGTACTGTCTGTAACTTTCCACCCCCACCCCTTCCATAAATCCATGTGTCCGCTATCACCTATCTCATAGGGCATGTTACTTTGCTCCTCTGCTTTCCCTGCCCTACTTCCACTGTCATTTTCCACACTTTTAAAGAATTTGTTTTCCTAGGGACAATAATTTCCAAAACATTGACCAACAAAGCTGCTGGTATTTTTTCCCTCAGATAGGGGGTTGAAGCAGGGTGATCCTCTTTCTCCTTTCCGCTGTCATTCCACTCCTTTCCTGGATACTCAAATTTTTACATCAAACCGAGAACACTAAACTCAAAGAACCCTTCTAAGTCAACTGCATGTGGTAAATGTTGGACTGCACATATAGACAGTGCAGTGAATTGACAAGTAAATAAGGGGAAAAAACAAGAAAACCCTAAAAGTTGCACTATAAGTTTAAGTTCCATTGGAAATCTTACTCGAGCAAAAGTACTCATATGCAGTAGCATTACACGGAAACAAAGGCGAGACAAATAAACACAAAAATGTCAAAAGGAAAAATATATGCAAAGACAACATACCGAGTGCAATGTTTGCAGTAACCCCATGACTGTACAAGCCCCACACCCCATCCCCCACATTCAATGCATCTCTGGAATGTGGAAGCTTGGTCAACCCAAGTTACATTAGTTGCATTGTTGGTGACTGTTCCATCATGGTGCTGAATGGCAACATGCTGTGGTTTAGAAGGATGTTCCCATTGTGATACATTAGTCTGTGAGTTATAGTAATATTTTTGACCTGCAAACAGTTTAAATAATAGAAAACACAGGCTCAATATGACATAAAATGTGAAGAGCTCAAGCAACTAAATTTGCTACCGACAACAATCAAAACTGTGACCAGCTAAGTCTAATACCTTAGATAAGATCCTCTTAGTTCATTTTCTAGCAGCAAAGGAACGCAATGAATTACTAGTTACACTCCTCACCAGTTCAAAAGGAGAATGAAAAAGAGACATGTCAAACCTATGATGCACAGGGATGAAGGATCCCAGTCGCAGTAAATGCATGCCTAGTTGGCAACTAAAAAATGGAGAAGCCACACTATGATAAAGAAGGAATGTAACAGGACCTATGGATTTAGGCGTTCGGAAAATCAGCATGGGCTCATTCCAAGCATTCCTGCACCTTCTGCTATTTTTTATTTATAAAACACAGCTTTTACCTTAATATATCAGGATATAATTACAGCAAAGAGGGGGGGGGGGGGGG
>NC_028647.1:112262-125577 GCF_001406875.1 Solanum pennellii
GGGGGGGGGGGGGGGATTTAGAAAAAGGAAAGAAGAATATCAAGATGACAGCAGTAGGTCACCAAAGGTTGAACCAACTTTATCAATATGTGTTTTTCATTTGCGTCTCGTGCTCTGAGAAACATTGTACTTTACATTCAAGTGTTTAAGGGTTATCACAACTTTAGTCCCCAGATTTACAATTAAAGCACTTCAGGACCTTTTGGTTTTTACTTACCTAAGAAGAAAAAATAGGGTTGTGATTGGTCTAGAATCAGTCAGTTATATTTCCAAGTCTTTCCATTCAGATCAAAGAGCTTCGAACTTACAAATATTGTTCTCTGTACCAATATGACACTTTTATTGGGTAACTAATATTTCATTTGCCATAATCTACAAATGAATGACCACTTGGGTCTGGTCGGTCAGGAGAAGTTAATGATTGTTGTTCCTGGCTTGGGCGCAGAACTATTCTTGAATAGTTCTCCACTTGAGTTGCATGCTTTCAAGCAATCAGTGCCTCATTTGTTAGCAGCAATAAATGATTCTCTCTCTTTCTTCAGATCCTTTGATATTATTTACTTTTTCACAATCATTGTGCGTTAAGAACTTCCCAATGTATAAAATAAAGGTAGTTCAGGAAAATTACCCTAGCATTTATCTGTAAGCCTGAGTCACCCTCCTTCCTTATTGCTATTTTTTTTTTCTTTTTACATTTAAAGGTCCTACATTTATCAACGACGAAATATTACCATAGTCTCCCCTATTTTACTATTTTTGAGAATGGTCAAGTAGTTTCTCCTTTTTACTTTTTATCTTTACTGAAAATGACATTTTTTAAAAAATTATGTAGCCTGATAACAAAAGAAAATATCCCAGGGAAGCCAAAATCTTTTGAGAATAGTGACATCAGGATTCACATTAAAAAGGATCAGCCTACAAATGAAAAAATAAATGAATGTTCAAAAATAAAAACTATTTAAATCAATTCTTTCTGATTTAAAAGTTCCGAGTGTTCTAATTTAATCTTCTCCATCCACAAATAACATGAAGCAAGTAAACAGCTAGAGCATACCAGTTGATTCATCAAGAACCTCCTGCCAATATTCAGGAAGTCCCGAACACACCCCAGAAACTTGTGCAGGAGCCTCAGTAGGTCTTCCCCACTGACTTTTCCCAGAACTTCCATTATAATAATATAAAGCACCACTTGTAGGGTCCCTGGATTCGATCTGCATTCTCAAGTTACAGGCAAATATTAACACTATAAACAACAATATTTTAAAAACAAAAGCACAAAAAAGTAACAACATCTATATAGGGTAATTGAAGTGAAAAGCGAGAAGTGTGTGCTACTTTGAAGTGAACTAAAGAGGTGCACAACTTATAGATAATTAGAACATACCATACACATGATTTGAGTGCTACAAATAATCAAATTGTAGTTGTGTTGATTGATATTGATAGCTTTTATAGGAGTAGAATTTTGTATTGAATGTAATTGATTCTGTTATATTATCTTTCTTTTTAGTCTTAGGACTCATCTTATAAGTATCATTCTCATGGTTTATGTATTAATCAAGTCTCAAGAAATATAAAAAGTTTTTTCTTCTTCTTGAAATCGTCATGATTTATACTAGAAGTACAATCACTTTTTTGACTATTCATTCCGATATATGGGGTCCTACTCAAAACACTTTCTTTGTCCGGCAATCGATAATTTTTACTTTTATTAAATGTTGCACTAGAATGACATGGGTATATTTGTTATATGCCAAAAGTGAAGTTTTTTCCTATTTTCAATCATTTCATAAGATGACTTGTACTCAGTTCAATACTAAGATAAGATATTTCGAACTGATGATGGCACAGAATATATGGATTAGACTTTTGAAGCTTATTTGGAGTCTTTTGGGATAATCCATCAAACTAGTTGTCTTTATACTAGTGCAGGAAATGGGGCTGCTGAAAGAAAAAATAGGCATTTGTTAGAAGTAGCAAGATTCCTTTTGTTCACCATGAATCTGTCAAAACCTTACTGGGGGATGTCATTCTAGTAGCTGCCTACCTCATCAGTAGAATGCCACTTAAGATCCTCAATTTTCAGAGTCCCTTGGAAACTTTAAAGGGTGAGAATGACTTTACTGTTCCTCTAAAGGTTTTCGGTATTTGCTTTACTGTTCCTCAAAAGGTTTTGGGTGTTTGCTTTACTGTTCCTCAGCGTTACACCATCACCTCTTCAGGGGGAGAACTATAAGAAAGAAGAGATGGTTTTTCCTAATTCCATTGTTGAAAGTAAAATTGGTGAAAGAATTCAGGGGGGAGACTGTTGGGCATTTGGATAGGCCTGATTTGATAACTTACTCAAGAAGAAATAGAATGGAAGAAGCATAAGAAGCCACCATGCAGTCTGCCGCAGCTAAATCTTCTTCTTCTAGTGAGTTATCTACGTTTCTTAATGAGATAGATACTTCTATTCTTACAGGAAAGGAGTAAGATCTTGCACCAACTACCCTTTATCTATTTGTTTCCTATAATTCTTTATCTCCCTCCTATAGAGTATTTGTCTTGCCACATTCTTTTTATGAAGTAAGCGGTATTGATAAAAGGCATCAAGAAGATGCAAGATTACAAGATGTGGCATTGGAGCTTAAAAAAATCTCTGGCTGACCGTACAAACTATCTGAGCCAGAACTAGTGAGCTAATAAAGTCCTAAAATTATGATGCATAAACCACAGGATACAGACTGAACCAACTAAACAAACTGACAAAACACTAGCTTCAAAATACCTACAGAAATTGACTCCCCATCAAAACATCTCTTATTCTTTTCTAACCAGATACACTAAAAAATACAAGAAGGGATCATGATACAGATTTTCTTAATGGCTTTGTCAAGAAATTGAAAGAACTAGAGAGTACAAATGCTCTAATAGCCCAAATATCAGTAAGTATATAAATGAGAGAGATATTATATTGAAGCTTTAACAGAATCATAAGCTAATATTCCGTAATTCTATTCAGGTATTCTGGCACAAAAAAGCAATCAATAAAGACCTTCAAAAGGAAAGCTTAAGACGCGTATATTAATCCATAACTCACCCATCCCACAGGCAAAGTGGCATCTGATGTCTTTGGTAATTGTGCCTTTGAGCTCTGAAATGTGCAGATTTTATTTCAGAAGAGAGTTGTCAGGAACATTTCATTTTCAAGAGACTAAAAGTATGAGGAGAACAATAGGATAATGAGAAATGAGTTCTTTTTTTAAAAAAAAACTAATGAGGAATGAGTTCTTGAAAACAGAGTTTACTAAGAATTGACAACAAGTACTTCATTAAAAAAACTGACAACAAGTATCTCATAAGAAATAAGAACCAATAAAAAAAGAAAGAAATTTTGGTTTATCACAAAAGTCAGAAGACAAAGGAAGTCAAATTCAAGATTCTAGTAAGGCAGAACCATCTGAAATATGTGAAAATTTAAACAGGGACTAGGAAGACAGTATACAATGCATAACTAGCTTACATTGATTGCTATGCCATGGTTCTCTATTTTTGAATCATCTTTAAGAATACCTCGAGCCTTCAACTTTTTCTTGAGGTATTCAGGTAATTCTTTACCAGAATTATGTTCAGAACCCCCATTAGTCTCTGAACAGAAAAAGCAAAAAACAAATAACTCAAAGAATCTAATATAGAATTTTTAACAAGATGATAAACAAGTTGCCCATAGAACAGGAAGCCAGTCTTACTGGAGATCGAGTCATCGGTATTTGAGGCACTGTAATAAGCACCTCCACCTGGCACTCCATATCCATTTCCAATTTCCACATTACCTGGCAAAGGAGAAATTTAACCATTTCTCATCCTGTTGTAATAACATGAAAATTTGAAGCCAGATTAAACTAACTCGTAATATGGTAACTGAAAAGGATTTTATCCATCTAGAATTTTTTAACACCTCTATTCAAATTTCATAATATGGTTCTATAACATAACATTTTGTGAAGATGGAAAGAAGCAACCTGTCTCCCTTGTACATGTTATTCTTCCTCAAAATGTGTGATATTTGAGCAAAAATTCCAGAATTAATTGGTCCTTTAATGTCTTTCTGATGCCTACAAGGAGAACTATTTTGACAAAAGTAGTGTCTATACTACAAACTGTATAAAGAACAAAAACAGAAGTTCGAATTTTCTGCTATAACTCATGTATGAGCAGATCTAATGAAATAAAAGTGTTTTATAAAGCCATGCCAGAATTAAAAGCCCTGTCTATTTTGGTAACACATTACTCTAGTCTTTCATACTTAGATCTAGATTCCAGATTGTTCAGATTTTAGGCCAACTCTATGTTTGTTCAATTTAGGGAAGAGATGGAGTGAGAAATATCTATACCTATCTTTGACCCTACCTCTTCTCAGAGTCAATTTAAACAAAAATATTATTTCACCATATATAAACATAGCAAGGTCAACTATGAAGTTTTTCAAGTCCTAAATTCTGCCGAACAAGAAATATGATCTGCTATATACAACATTTAAATCATTATGATAACAGCACCAATCTTTTTTTATTTTATTTTTTTTTTTGAAAATGGTAATGTTGTATTCTTCAGCATTAAGGATATGCTGGTGGCCTGCAAACAGAGGGGAACAAAAGAAGAGAGAAAAAATACTTACAAGGATCCTAATAATTCTACAATCTATAACTTCCTTTTATAAGATAAAGTAGAGTATTAATAAGAGAGCCCTAGGTCTGAGTTGCAAAGAACTCAAATAGAACTATTAAAAGCAAATCAACTGATCATGATAACAGACATCGTTGACATGATTATAAAAAGAAAATCAAAAACTTCTCCAATGAGTTAAGCTGTTGTGGAATTACATTTTCTCCAAATAACAACCAGATTTTACCTTCTATGTCATGATTATTGTTTCAATATGTTAGAAAGAATGTAAAGTTTCTTTTCAATGTTCATCATATTAACAGTAAACCTGATTGGACCTTGTTCTAAAAGTCATGTGCTATCCAAAAACATAAACCTAACCAATATTAGATTCGCAAATAAGAGGCAAAATTAGAAGGTAAAGCAGTCCAATCAACAATTTCAACTTTTTGTAATGTCCTTAATTTAATGATATGACCAAAAAAAAAACTAAAACTGAATTAATATTACAACTTTGACCCTATCCAAGGATATTTAAGTGTCACTAGACTATCGCCTAATCCATGCCTTCCTGATGGATGTTTTTGGGAGGAGTGGGCATGCACGTACTATCGAAACAGCAATTCAAACTTTACTTTTTACGACAATGGTGTCGAGACCAACTCTCGCACATCTCAACCATTGCACAGGATACCTACTAGGCTGCTACTTCCCACCAGCACAAGCATAGGGTAACTTTGCCACCGAGACTTGAATATATGGGAAGAAATCACCTAGCGTGTTTTTGCCTACACTGGGATTTAAATCAGAGACTTCATAGTTCTCCACCCACTCCATTGACCACTCGGCCACACCCTTGGGTGCTGAACGTGTACACACACACAGACTAAGTTTACAGTCTAGTAAGATTTAAAGTTTTTCCCACCAATTTGCAAGAAACTTTCTTTGTGATAAGTCACACATTACGATCTAGGATGTCAACTTGTTCCTAATTCAACTATATGGCAATCAAACAGAAGCATGTCCATCACAACCATCATTTTATCAAGGGACACCGATTAATAGGTGTCAAACACAAATACATATGATATTCGTCTAATGTGAAACAATTTTTTAACTGAAGTTTTGGTACTTCAAACATACTAATGCTAATACCCAATATTCAATTAATGGGTCTGATATAATATTCAACAGAACTAGTTGGTTGAAAGGTGAAGGAGCAAAAGATAAAGTTAACTCATTTTTCAGGTCAAAAAGTCACAATAAACCTTAAGGTAGTGTTGAACGTAAAGTTACCTCTCTTGCCATTATGAGCTCTTCCCCAACAAAAATCAGTCAAAGTTAGCACACTAAAATAGGTCAAAAGAATGAGGATCATCCAGACAAAGCGAAAAGGCATTAACACATTCATCTTGTTCACTTTCTGGGCTTTCATAGACCGCAACTAAGTATATAAAATCTATGTTAGTGAGGGAAGAGATAGGACCTTTTTCAATGCACTACTAGAAAAATTTAAAGGGCATTCCTTTGGCCAATAACATGTACATTTCAAAGGAAATTCATTGGTAACATGTACATTATAGTTGTTTCATAGCTTGGAAAAATATTAAAAGTGGAAAAGAAAAGGTTTTGACAACATGTATTGCCTGTTTTGATTTGTGACATCATTAAAAGGATATCAACTGTTCCATATAAATTGCAGTAAGATACCTACCTTGCTCAGGCTGTGCAGACTTTCCACGCTTTAAGGACATTTGTACACGATGGTCTGCCGTCATTTGGAGTAAATGCTCCTATAAATTGCAGTTAACAGATGATATAGTAAGGCCAACTAGAAAATGTGCTACCATGAGAAACATCACAAGAAAAGGTAACAAAGAGTCCAAGAGACTGAAAACACCTTTAAAGCATTTGGGTCATGACGACCAGAGAAAATATCAGAATTATCCTTAGGTCCACTTGCATCTCTTGCTTCTCTGGATTTAAGAAGTGAAATGTCATAAAACATTCATTCCTCTTGTCTAGTTTCAGCTTGAATAAAGTTAAAAATAAAAGCCAAATAAAACAAACCTTTGGCTTTGAATTACTTTTTGTGCAGAAATTTCCTGTGCAAGGCAAACAAATAATCTAGATCAATAAATGAAGAAATAAATAAAGCACCTATCAAAAGGGTACAACAAACCTGTTCATGCAAAACAGCATTCTGAGCAGCGCTCTCAAGATCATTAGCACTTTGCGGCTGTAAAGTATTGAGTATAGCCTCAGAAGAGTCGTGTTGAGAGGTATGAAAAGATTCAGAGCAAGGTTGAACAGAAGCAACCACAGGGAAAAGATTTCCATCGCCATTGCCAGCAAGGTAACGAGTTTTCTGAAAGAACTGGGGCAAATGTCCAGCAGGATTCAAAGTTGGCACAAGTGGTGAAGAATATGACGTAGAAAGAACCCCAGGTGGAAGAGGCTGTTCAGTAAGGTCATCCATAAACTTCAAATATAAAATATAACTTTTTGGAATTTCAAAGGGTTAAATATTAATCTGATACCGGATCTGACCGAGAATCAGTCCACCTGCATACAGAAGTCTTGGAAGGATGAGTTAAATTAACAAATATTATAGGTATACAAGTGAGATAAGGATCCATAGTAGGTCATAACTGGAAAAAATAAGAAAATAGATAGCATTGGGAGAAGTAATACAATTTAGGATTCCATTTTTGAGAAGAAAGGAAAATATCTGTAATCCATTTTTCTTTCTTTTCCCCAAGTGGGGAAAATTTGAGAACCCGTTCACAATTCTACAAATTCCTAGAAGACATGGTATCAACTGCTCATACTATAGATTTCCATCCTAAAACTCTGAAAGCAGCAAACAAAATGGAATCCCTCAATAATTTAAACATTCAAACTCATGTAAGCAACTGTGTTCTAGGGATTTCTATTTACCTCAGTACTCTGTTCCACTTCTTCTCCCCCTAACACCTTCTCATCAACCCCTAAATTAGAATATTGATCCTACTCATACATGATCAAATGGCTACTACTGCACACATAGAGCATACATATCTAATATCTACCACTTGCAAATTCATAGTCGGAATTTCATCCAACACCACAACCACGGTCTATGAAATAACAATTTATAATTGGATGAATATTATGTAAGTCTCACCTCAATTTGCTAACAACTTCTGTTGATTCAGCTTAGCTTTTTCGAAGAAGCTGTGTTGTTATCAATGGCGGAGGCAGGTCGAATTGAAAAAGTATAAAATTATATTAAAAGTAAAAATAGATAAGTATAATCTATGAATATGAAAAATAAAAGGGGCAACAAAACAAAAAATTCATATTTGTATGTTATACCAAAGTTTGCATAATTGCGCTTCACAGCAAACATAAAATTGTATAATTTGCTATACATATACAATTGTATAATTCGTTGGCCTAAATTGTATAATTTCCTGGCCTATTTCGATGCAATTGTATAATTCGCTATCATATTTCATTGCGATTGTATAATGCACAATTAAATAGTTCGCTGCCTATTTCACTGTAATATTTTTAAAAATTTGTTTTGCATACAGTTGAATCGAATTAAAATGTATGTATATTACATAATTATAAGTGTATAGCAAGAAGATATATGTTTTTCTCTCGCTTTATACAAAAATAGAAACACAATATATACACTTGTGTTGTATAAACGTAGAGAAAATTGTATTTCACTGCAATTGTATAATTCACAATTGTATGATTCGCAATTGTATAATTCGTTGGCCTTTTTCTCTCCAATATTTGAAGTAAAATGTTTGTAAATTGTATAATTAAGTGTAGAACACGAAGATATATATTTTTGCATGTGTATATACAATTTTCTCTCGCTTTATACAAAACAGAAACATAATTTATACACTTCTGTGTATAAAGCGAGAGAGGCGAGCGAGATTTTTGGAGAGAGACGCCTGACAAACTTTAGTTAACATTTGTTATGGAGCACAATTAAATCAAATCCTAGCTACTTCATTTATTTTAGGTTATTAGTTTGATATTATATACAATTTTCCCAAAATAAAAATAGTATCTATATTATCTATTGTTTTTTATCATTAAAAAAATAGTAATTACTTTCACATGTTTTTCTTATTCTCATACTTTGGTTTGGATTTGTTTCAAAGTGGTGAGGTCTAAGAAAATATTTGAATAAAAAAATTCTACTTATATATGGGAATCATTAGACAGAGAAAATAAGTTTACTTAAAGAAATTTTTTTCAAATAATTCAAATCAATCATAAAATAAAATAAAATATTATTTTTTAAATATTTTTTTCCATATCAAACGCATAGTACTCCTGCATATATACTTAAAAAGGAGAATGCAATTGGGGAATATCTATGGAGTATGGACTATCCATATTTTATGATGTATAATATTTTAATGAATTCAAAAAAAATAATCATCTTTATCCGGTTTTACTATAACTAAAGAAATTTTATAATTATAAATCCATCAAATTAAAATGACCCAAACAAATTTCTTATACATCACATATGAATTATAGTAAAACTTCATTGTACCAATACTAGACATCCTTAATTAGTTACAATCAAAAGATCCTTAAGATGCATATAATTAAAGTTTACATGCTTTCTATATATATATATATATAGCTTCTAAATATGCCAAAGGAAATGTAGAATTAATTATCCCCAGCAATTACAGCTCCTCATCATCAATCTACAAATTATGTTTTTCAAAAAAACATTAGTACGTACATAATAATAAAACTATAGTGAATATATTTCAACAGTCCCTATATGATTGAAACAAGGCTTTTCTAATCAAAATTTTATATATAGTAAGTCCCACAAATAATTAAGCTCAAGAAAAAGAAAAAAAGAACTTATAATATAAATTGCAAATCATGGAAAGAATTTTTATAGAACCGTTTGATACACTGACTAAATTATTTCACATATGCTAAAATAAGATGAGATATCTCGTGTATTCTTACCATAGGTAGCGGGAGTAAAAGGGTGAGAAGTTTGAAGGTGATATGCTGAAGAATTACTTGTAGTGCCAAGTTGGTGTTGATCTCCAAAGAATGAAAATTGAGCCAACAATGGTTGTTCTCCAAGTAAATTCAGTTCAGTAATTGCTGCTTCTTCTTGTTGCTCCATCATTGCTACTGGCTGTTGCTTGTACATTTCATACTTCATCAACTAATTTCACATGCAATAGCAAATCCAATTTTTATAAATACTTACTTATTATATTTAAAAATGCATGTAAATATAATCGATCATTCCAATAGATATTCATATATGAAATGAAATAACAGTCTAACTTATTGGTACATTCAATAAAATTCTACTTTTTATACGTTTAATTAATTGATTCATTCATATATTTTTTTCAGATAATATGTTTGACCAAACTTTTACCATATAAAAAAAGTAATTAATTAAGTCAAATAATTAACGTGTGATAAATTAAAAACTTACCCACTGACACATATCATGATTTTCTTTCTCCAACATTTTCTCCTGCCACATTTTTTTTTAAAAAAAAAATTAGAATAAATCATATATATTTTTATTTATTAAGAAAAATAAATAAATAAAATATTACTGTTCTCTTCAGGTTTTCCATCTGCTGTTGCAAGAGTTCAAGCTGCAACCATTGTAAAATTAGGGAAATTGAACTCTCACTAATATATATTATATCAATAAACATAATTTATTAATTTTAATTAAAAAGAAATAAATTAAATATTAATGAAAATGTACCTTTCTGGCTCTAATTTTGTTAATAGAATTTTCAAGCTGCTTCTCAAGTTCATTTAATTCATCATATTGTGCTGAGTTCAATTCATCACCTTTGTATCTTTGAAGACTTAATTCAAGATTCAATGTTTCTCTTTTCATTTTTGTTATTTCATCATATTGTTCCACCTATAATTAAAATTTTATAAATTAAATGTTCCAATAGTTAAACAATTATTTTATTTTAAAAAAAAATAAGTACAAAATTTTGTGATCATACCCTATGATCATGAATTGGGAGTGAGGCACCAGTAGTTTGGAGATACTTATTAATGATTTCACCCATGCTGTGAGGTTAATAAAAAAAATACAAAATCAAATAGAGCAATAATTTGTTACTAATTAAAAAGAATGTAGAATTTAATTAACAACCAAAACAAAAAAACTCATTTAATTAGGAGAGGGGCCTAATCTAACTCATAAAAGAAGGATTAATATAATTAATTATCTAACTAAAATTCCTTAATGGAAATTAATGATTCTATGAGAACATCACTTTTCTTAGAACTATAGAAAGATTTAAATATAATAAAAAGAAGCATTAAAACAAAAGAAAAAATAAGAAATTTATTAGACTTCAAAGAAACCCTAATATATTTCATAACTTAATCTCTTAGGCACTTTGAGTTGGTCAACATAGACACTAACCTAGATTATAACAATAATAAATTCAGTATAATCGGACATATTAAAAAAAAAAAAAAACCTGTGAGGTTGAGTGGTGTACTCAAACAATTTGCCTTTGGTTGAGAAAATGATGAGTCCAATTTGAGCATCACAAAGAACAGAAAGTTCATGTGTTTTCTTCAAAAGTCCAGCTCTTCTCTTTGAGAAAGTAACTTGTCTACTTGTTTTGTTCTCAATTCTCTTCACTTCTATCTTTCCTCTCCCCATTATATTTATTTATTATTATTATCACCTATATAATAATATTAATTAATGAAAGTACATGCATGCATGCATCATCAAATTAGAAAAAAATATGGATTTTAATGGAGAAACAAAAAATTCCTTTCTTTAAAGTTTAAAAGACAAATATTGTTTCTTAATTTCCTTGAAATTTGCACAAAAGCATGTATAGAAACAAGATCCAAAAGTGAGAAATGGTTAATTTTGATGAGTTATTAATATATGGAAGAATTAGTAGAGGAGATAAAAAGGAAAATAAAGAGTTTACCTTTCTTCTTCTTCTTGTGTATTTTTTCTTCCAGGATGGCTTTCTGATTTGGGTAGAGGGTAGAGTGTGTGTGTATATATATATACTTCTCAATTTTCCATACTTTCTTTAAAAACTCAGTATGATGGAAAAAAACAACTACTCTGGTTTAGTTTATATATCTGATTTTTGATTGAACGTAGAGTTTAAAAAAATAAGAAACTAAGGATATATAGAGAGAGAGAATATACTAAAACATTTTTTAATTTTGTGATCTTAAACATGTCAAATAGAGAATTAAAATTTAAAAATTTTCAAAATAGAAAAAACTTTTTAAACAAACTAAAAAAAATTAATAATAATCTTTCTTCATGCCCGCAAAAAACACCTATATCCTGATTTGGTTTCTTTTGGAATAAGATAAGATCCATGGACTTTTGCATATTGAGAATGTAAAAGGTTTTTCATACTATCAATCGACTATTTGCGTAATCACTAAATTTGTGAGAATTAGTCAAGTGATCACTTTACTATACAAGTCATACACATTATAATATATTGACACTACTATAATTTTTTGTTACAATTATTAGTGTGTATATGTATAAGTACAAATCTTTCTAAAAAATATTGTAACTTTCTGCTAATTTTCACACATAAATGATATGTGAGAAAACTCTTTAGGTGTAATTTCTCACAACATATAGTAAAGGTGGTGTTCATAGAAAATTATGTGAATTTTATAAGTTAAAAACTATTTCTCGTACATATATATATTGCGAATCTTGTTATTTCTTAACGAAATTTCTAAAGTTGCACTATTTATTATATATATACATGTATATAGATATTCAAAGTGCATGTGTAATTTCTTTTATATTAAAGTTAAGAACAGAAGATGAATATTATTATTATTATTATTATATAATATAAAGTAGTAATTGATGTTGTTGTTGACGCATAACCACCACTGACAACTTATTTTATGAACCCTCCTTGTAGAAATAATGCTACCAAATATTCTTGTGTATTTCCAATTAGGGTTTCTTGGGATAGTGATCATAATTCTAGACTTAACTCAAAATAGAAAGTGAAGAAGGTCTCTCATGAGTTCCCTTTTTTCTTTGTTCTTCTCTCAAAAGGACAAGACAAATCTAATTTCTCGTTTGATGTTTGGTATTCCATTAAGATGTTCTACACGATTAAATTTAAGTTTCCACCAGAAAGCCTTATATTGGAAGGTCATGAAGGCGTAAATCACATCCTAACAAATGTGATTGTATATTTAGGGGACTTGAATTCAAGACTTAACTACAAGTACTTAGCACTTGAATTTTTAATTTTTTTTCTTTGTTGTTCTCTCTAATGGACAAGACAAATTGTTTTTTTTTTCTTATTTCTCATCTGATGTTCGGTATTCATATTGAAATCGCAATAAAAAGTTTCACGTGATTAAATTTAAATTCGTGCTTTTCAATCTTATATTAAAGGGTAAAAGCGTAAAGACTTTTTTAACAAATATGATTTTATATTTAAGGACTTTAATTCGAGAGATTTGATTAATATGTTGCCATCTACTAGTAGTAGTATTCTTCCACACTTCACATGCACAAGACCAGTGATCACTCTTTTTTCCATTTATTTCTTTTGTTGTTTTTTTCATTACCTACTTTGGGGGTTTGGGGGTTGTGGGG